>NC_135566.1:11627500-11667500 GCF_964340395.1 Glandiceps talaboti
GTATCTGCCATAAATAGTAAACCGAGTGATAGGTTTGTTGAGAATCAAAAAAATAAATAAATCGGGTCGTCGCACTGACCAGAAACAATTTTTCTTGGCCTAAAGACAGTATCTTAAACCTAAATTCAGAAAATGATGCTAATTTTAAATCTTAGTTTGATTCCTAATTTTTTAACACATTGATTGATTTCATGATCCAAGAATTAAATAATGGTCGAAGGTAACAAGAATTTACATGATTGTGTAGATATGATGATTACTAAGGTCAATCGGTTGGTAGACTGTACAAATTTAAAGTTTAAGTCAATTCTTACCCACGAGTCACTTTCTCAATCCTAATTTTTCATCAATCTAATTGTACAAATATGCAATTTGTACAGATACCGATGAGTGTTCAAGCAATCCTTGTAGAAATAATGGCGACTGTATCAACCACATCGGCAGGTTTACTTGCATCTGTAAAGAAGGTTATACTGGCACTTTTTGTGAAACAGGTAAGATAAATTGTGTTGTGTATGTGTGTATGTGTGTGTGTGTGTGTGTGTGTGTGTGTGTGTGTGTGTGTGTGTGTCAGTCATACATACATACATACATACATACATACATACATACATACATATAAGTTTGATAAATCGGGTTCACTTACTGTACATGTTTGTGAGAAATCCTCCTTCCAAAGCACTTTCATCTTGATGAAGCAGTGGCGTAACACAACACAACACAACACAACACAACACAACACAACACAACACAACACAACACAACACAACACAACACAACAGATTCCTACAATCATTTTCGTTCCGTGAACTTTACCATAATCATTTGGACTATCGTTCCACAATTTTTTTAAAATGAAAATATCCCTGTATTGCAGACATTAATGAGTGCAACAGTAGTCCATGTAGAAATGGTGGTATATGTATAAATCAGTTGGGCAGGTACACATGCCAATGTCAGTTCGGATATACGGGTACTAACTGTGAATCGGGTAAGCTGACTCTTCTTATTTTCTCAAGTACTGTTAAACAAATGAATATATAATAATAATTAGTTCTTGTACCACAAACAAGGGTTCTTATCACTTATGGGTAACATTTCGCCTGTTCAGGTCGACATACTTTGTCAAGGGTCCGTTTGCTAGCTTGACCGCTAGGTGGCGTAGTGGCAATGACGAGTTCGTAGAGATGATATAATTGGTGTACCCCTCGTCCCTGTTCACGGTGTTACCTCCTTGTCTTCTGATGTGGAGAGAACAGGACAGTTTATCCAGGCAGCAAATTAGAGAATTTTTCTACATGAGAAGACAAAGGGCAATATCTAATATGAACACATTTAAGGATAACTAAGGATAAATGAATGTATTACATTGTATTGGTAGAATAACTCAGTGATTTTTATTTCAAATAAGGGTTATTTCTTTTAAGATCATAAAAAATAGCAATGTTTATTGTAAATGAGCCACGATCAAGTAGCATTTTTTGCAGATGATATCAGAAAGGAATATTGAACTAATGGGGACAGTATCATAGTTTTTGTTTGTTTGTTTGTTTGTTTTGGGGGTCATTAAATAGGCATTTGGCAAAGTCAAGAATATCACTATTGTCATGTACTGTGATGTGTTATGCTATGATGAATTAAGTGTTATTATGTATGCGATGTACTAGTAGATGTGTGTAATGTTATTTATGCTATCCATTGCCATGCCATTCCAGATCATATTTTGTTATTTTAAATATGTTATGTTGTTATATACATGTTATGTTGTCATGTCACGTTATGCAAAATCATGTTTTTGTTGTATTGTATTGTGTTGTGTTGTGTTGTGTTGTGTTGTATTGTGTTGTATTGTATTGTATTGTATTGTATTGTATTGTATTGTATTGTATTGTATTGAATTGTATTGTATTGTATTGTATTGCACTGCACTACACTGTACTGCACTGTACTACTAGTATATTGCACTGCACTGTACTGTACTATATTGTATTTTACTGTATTGTGTTTTGTTGTGTTATGTTATGTTATGTTATGTTATGTTGTGTTGTGTTGTGTTACAGACTCGAATGAGTGTACAAGCAATCCATGTAGAAATGGCGGTTCTTGTTTAAACCAGTCTGGGAAGTATACATGTGTGTGTAGACCTGGATATACGGGTACTAACTGTCAAACAAGTAAGACACATTCAAAATTTATGTTATGCTGATAACAATATAAATATTATGATAAATGACATTATGTTATGTTACGCTACTCCTCAGTGATATTTCTTCCCATGCTATGTTGCAATATGTTGTGTTGTGTGTGATGTTGTCATGCAATGTGTTATGTTATTTGTAATGCTGTATACTGAGCCGTCATGTTGTGTTATGTTACGCTGAATTTGTTATAGATGTCAATGAGTGTGCCAGCAACCCATGCCGGAATGGTGCCACGTGTACTGATCAATTTGGGAGCTATAGATGCACTTGTAGGGCTGGCTTCATTGGTATTAATTGTGAAACAAGTAAGGGATATACACTATTATGTTTTGATGTTTGATATGTTGTCAATCGATCTTAGGTTGTTTTATGTGATAATTTCATGTTACAGCACCACGTAATGTTATACTTGACCGTTGGTGAATATCATGTTATGTTACACAGTACCGTTTCATGTTTTTACTTCTTCGGCCAGTGTCCTGCTTTTATTGTATAATGTTGTAATTTTTTGCTTTGCTATGCTATTGTTACGCTGTGTTGCAGATTTAAATGAATGTGCTAGCAACCCATGTAGAAATGGCGCCACTTGCTCTGACCAGTCTGGAAGCTATATCTGTATTTGTAACGCTGGATTCACTGGTATTTATTGTCAAACAAGTAAGAAACGTTCCATGTGATGTTTTATCACACAGCATGTAACACGATGAAGTCGTATTACGTGATATGTGGCCTGACGTCACTATGTGATATACTAAATTTGTGGCCTGACGTCACAGTATGTGATATGCTAAAATCGTGGCCTGACCTTACACTATATGATAGTATGATATGCTAAATCGTGGCATGATATCACACTGTGATAAGCAACAAAGAACGGTGACGTCATAAGATTTGATACGTTCAATTGTGGCGTGACATCACACTAAGTGATAAGCTTCGGTGAACAATTTCATCAGCCTTATGTCCTACATTCATAAATACATATTGTTATAAATGTTATAAATTGTTGCACTGTGCAAGTTTGCCACATTCTATGCTACATTTTTAATTTTGAAAATGAATTTGCTAGCATACCCTGCAGCAATCACGGCGCCACCTGCTTTTACATTAAGTCGTTTGTTTGCTTACAAGATTGTACTTTATCATGTTGTAATGTGATACTGCACTGTGTTCTGTACATGATATGTGCTGTTATTTTTTGTATGGTGTTACGTTATGTTATATTACGTTATGTCGTGGTATGTTACAGATTTGAATGAATGTGCAAGCAATCCATGTAGGAATGGCGCCACCTGTTCTGACCAATCTGGGAGTTATGTTTGCCTTTGTAGGAGTGGCTTCTATGGTAATTTGTGTGAAACAAGTAAGAAACAATTCACAAAATAGAAATAGAACTAATACAGTAATCGTAAATGGATTCTCTCATTTCTCAAAATAACAATGAAATAGGCAAGACATACAGAACTATTCTCCCCGAAAAGCATCACATCTGAGCACGTTGAATATCATACATTTATTACCTGACTTTGATAGTTGCTACATAATAGCACGGGATGGGGAGGGGGGTGTGGGGTGGGGACGGGGGTACTAGTGCCGAATAAGACCAAGCAATAAGTGTTTTATATCACAGCACACTCTCAGGCTCCTATCCTTTCCATAGTCAAAGCAAATGCCGTGAGGAATGAATGTTGTCCTAGGGAAAATTGATCGCGACTAGTGCCGCTATATGCAAATAATGGTCACTATGGGTCAATTGTCCATTTCACGTGATACGATCTGAGCCAATCACTGAATACCACATTAAAACGATATGTTATAAATTGTAGATAGCGAGAAATAAAGAGTACTCTTTGCTAATTCCTCTGCATTCTATGGTTTCGAGCTTGAGGTTTCAGTCGTTGAACATTTCTTGAGATGTGTACAAAACAACATATTTAACTTTTAAAAAGGCTCGATGTTAGATACATCATCTGGATATGGGCACAGAGATTTTAAAAGCAGTTTTTCGTTGTTATATCAAAATGTTGAAAGATTAGCAGATGCAGCGTATACTTGTTGATGTTGCAGTTCAAAGACCCTGTCCAGAAGTACTCCAGGGTCGAGGCATTGTGTCCTGAATAATCAAGGTATCCTAACTTGATTTGATGACAAAAGAAAAAAAGGAAGTCAGATAACTTTTATTATTCAAGATGAAGCCCCGTGGTTAGCAATGAATAAATGCAGCAATCGTATACTTGTTTATGACTTTATCACTTTTGGTATTAGCTTGATACTCTCTGAAGTCTTTAACACAGATGTTGAATGAAGACATCTGAAATAACACCTTGGAAATTATAATGTACATATTGACATTGCATTTCTCAAGTGTAATGAGCATGAGATTGTATTCATCTTGTAATTTGTGAAGACATGATCTTTTCTTAGCTTAGCAAGTTTCACTCTGTGTGTCTTGTACAGTCATCAAGTTCTTTTTGTACCTTGAAGCAAGTATCACTACAGTAGTCTGAATAATGTACCTTACTTCATTGGTATATTTGGCTTCTCCTTTTCTTATTCATCATTATATTGGACCCTACCTCAGTCAATCAATCAATCAATCAATCAATCAATCAATCAATCAATCAATCAATCAATCAATCAATCAATCAACCAACCAACCAACCAACCAACCAACCAACCAACCAATCAATCAATCAATCAATCAATATTTTCTATTCGATTTAGAATTTAAGTACATGTATATACTGAACGTTGCTAAATGCACTGATACTTGTATTTACTTTTTATCGTAGATATCAATGAATGCAACACTCAGCCGTGTTTAAATGGTGGTGTGTGCATAGATGGAGTGGGAACCTATACATGCCAATGCCCATCAAATTTTGCAGGATCGAACTGTGAATTGTGTAAGTTATGCTTGCAATTGATAGCCTAGAAGAGCATGAAATATGGATCCTTAACTTTGAGGTGGTGGGTTGCTATAGTTACTGACCTATTTTGAGCATTAGGAGAATGAAAGATCAAACTCAAGGAGACTGCCATGTCTGTTGTTGGTGACGTAATCCCTACGTCAGCGCAACACGTGATTGCAATTTGACACCGGAATGAATGATTTACAAACTGTTCAATCTTTTAATGTAATTAGATTTGATCTCCAGTGCCCACTGTGTTTCTATTTAAATAACTTGAATTGCATAAAAGTGAACAGTATGTGACTCTAAGTCATTGCATGATGTGTACAGGTCCCACACACACAGTAATTGTAACCCTGACTTCAAATAGGAGTAGAATAATACATGGTGTGAGATCTGTTTGCCTAAATTTCTCTCCGATCCTGTTTAGACCAATCCCCATGTCAAGCCGTTGTCTGTAGTAATGGTGGCACGTGTTCAGTTAATGGCAACGGTTATAGCTGTGTTTGTCCCAATGGATTCACTGGTATTCACTGTCAAACAGGTATACTTTAATTTGTCATAGTTCCTTCAAAAGAATTGCCTATCACACTTTGCCCAATTCAATGCTATTTGACATTCTCAGATAACTTTTTACATTTTCACAGTTAACCGGAAGTACACAACCGGAAGTAATCAAAAGTTAAACGTCTATATGGGGAACATCATAAGGTTTAAGCAGATTGACGCAAACACATGTTTGAATATTTTTGTGGTATTTTTTTTTGCTTTTTTGCGTTGTTTGCATACATAGACCCAGTGAAAATCAGGAATCGTTAAATTGACGTTACAGCTCAATTTTGCTCTAAAAATAACTTTTTTTAATTAAACTGATATTTATCGTAATATATTCATATAGATACTACCCTTGACTCACTGAAACAAGGTATTGATATTCTATATCTGTACAATAATTGACATTTTTTAGCTTCGAACAAATGCATAACTGACAAGCCGTGTCAGAACGATGGCGTGTGTGCTAGTAATCCAGGTAGCAGTTCTTATATCTGCAATTGTCAACCCGGATGGACTGGTGAAAATTGTGAATTAAGTAAGTAAATATTAGCTTGGTATATATATATCAATGTATGTATATATCTACATATATGTGTATATGTATATATGTGTCATTATATGTATATATGTATATACAATATGTATTCACAGCTAATATTTACATAGAATATATGTTAACTCTAGGTAGTTGTCAAAACTGCGCATGACTATATGGTATTATATAATATATGTATATATATACATACTATATATATACATATATATATATATATACATACATATATATACATATATATATGTATATATATATATATATAAATATATATATATATGTATGTATGTATGTATGTATGTGTGTATGTATGTATGTATATAAATTGTGAAATGTGATAATATTAACCCATCGTGTGTGTTATCCCGATGGTAAATTTAATTGCAGATGTTAGTTGTAGAAATCTATCCCAGTGTGAACTTTTGGAACTTGAATTTGTAGGCATGACTGTTGTAGTGTGTTGTTTTCACGCCGTGACGTCATAACATTGTGATGCTGTAATGCATGCCCAACATTGCACCATTGATTCTTTAGAGAAGAGTATTAAAGCTTAATTTTAAATTTTATCTGTAAAGAGATATGTTAGATAAAAACCCGGTTATTATGTTGAATGGAGCAGAGTGTTGACTGTGAAATTGCTGACTTTCAGTTACCAATCTGTATGACGTATAATCATTACAAATACAATGTTGAAAAATATTATGTATTATTTTGTTCCCAGTCTCTACTTTGTGTACCAATAATCTCTGCTACAATAATGGGGTTTGCAGGAATGTTGGCAATTCGTACCAATGTACATGTATGCCTGGATGGACAGGAACAAATTGCCAAATAGGTAGGCAGTATCTCCTAAGTGTTCATTACCATAGTCATGAATATTCAGTGTTCATCTAATGCATATGTATGCCTGCATTAGATGAACCAGTGTGGGAACAAGAGAGGTGAAATAGAGTTTCAATCTGGTGGTTCTTGACAATCACATACAAATTATATGTAACGTGAAATCATGAAGTGACTCCAGAACCTCAAGTTTGATACATCTATTTCCTAGAATGTCGTTCCAATTTAATACAAACATCAGTATCTTGCAAAGTGGGAATAAAAATGATACAATTTACATATCAGTTATGATTTTAAAATCATGCTGATGGCACATATCTTTTACAGATATTTGTTACATATTTCAAGTAGATCAATATTTATCTCACATATATAAATCAAAACATGGAGATTTACTGATACGAAGCGTATTTGGTATAATAATCTAGACAGGTTTTTAATTAATTTATTGTACACAATTAACAATTGATATAAAACTGATCAGCATCCAATTGCAACCTTTTGATAATATTCTGTTTTTATTCACCCAGCTACTACCGTTAATCCATGTACAAACAATCCATGTGTTAATGGACAGTGTCAAGTTGTCGGCACTTCTTACAGCTGTATTTGTCAATCTGGGTGGACTGGTTTTAATTGTCAATTCAGTAAGTACTGAACACAGACAGTATAATACATACATACATACATACATACATACATACATACATACATACATACATACATACATACATACATACATACATACATACATACATACATACATACATACATAAATACATACATAAATACATACATACATACATACATACATACATACATACATACATACATACATACATATATACATACATACATACATAAATACATACATACATACATACATACATACATACATACATACATACATACATACATACATAAATACATAAATACATACATACATACATACATACATACATACATACATACATACATACATACATACATACACGCATACACACATGCACGCATGCATACATACATACATACATACATATATACATACATACATACATACATACATACATACATACATACATACATACATACATACATACATACATACATACATACATACATACATACATACATACATACATACACGCATACACACATGCACGCATGCATACATACATACATACATATATACATACATACATACATACATACATACATACATACATACATACATGTACATACATACATACATACATACATACATACATACATACATACATACATAAATACATACATACATACATACATACATACATACATACATACATACATACATACATACATACATACATACACGCATACACACATACATACATACATACATACATACACGCATACACACATGCACGCATGCATACATACATACATACATACAATATATATGCATCATGTGTAAATGTGTTATGTGTATTTTGTAGTTTTAAATTACCAAATAAATATAAAGCTTAATGAATTATTAAACCATATCAAAATTATACTTATGATTTCGTGTTCACAGGGAGTACATCGTGTGACAGTAATCCATGTTACAATAATGGTATGTGTACTAGTAGTGGCAGTTCTTATACATGTACATGTTCCTCTGGATGGACGGGATTTAACTGCCTAACACGTAAGTCGTCCTCAGACATGTATCATAGAATATATTGATATTTCTTATCTTAAACTTTTTAAATTACAAGGCGTAAGCACGTACATATTTCCAGAATTTATAATTCCCATATGGAAAGGAATTTTTTTGGAAAAGAAAGAAAACGCGACAAGGAACTGATTTATTTTGATGTTACAAGTGTTACTCCATAAAATCCGTTCGTATAGGAATAATCATGATGTGAAATGACGGCAGGATCTTCCATCTGTTACCATGGTTATTTAGGACAATCATGAACTGAATTGTGTTTGTGTTCAAACAGCTACTGGGGGTAATCCATGCGCCAACAACCCTTGTATTAATGGTGCTTGTCAGTATATAGGTGGTTCGTATAGCTGTACTTGTCAAAAAGGATGGAGTGGTACAAATTGTGAAATCTATACAAGTAATAATTCACCTTTATTATTATTATCATCATCATCATCATCATCATCATCATCATCTTCTTCTTCTTCTTCTTCTTCTTCTTCTTCTTCTTCTTCTTCTTCTTCTTCTTCTTCTTCTTCTTCTTCTTCTTCTTCTTCTTCTTTACATTTTGACATTTACAGTAGAAATTACAATCTAAAAACTACATCTACCCTTTCATCAAATGATACTCAATTGTTAGATTGTTAAACGTGTCGTGATATGAAAGTATCGGCATCTACATGTACACATACACTTACTTAAATTTTCTTTTTAAAAAACTTATAAATTTGTTTTTACCCGACCGACCTTTAACTTTTAAGGTGTTACGATGAGAGAGAAGTAAGGGCGTCCTTACAACAACAACATATAACCAATGCACTGTAAAGAGCAAATAAGTATACTTACGCTGTCCACTGTATTATACCATGTAAAGATTCTAAAGTTAATAGTACATACGAATAATGACGAACTCTAGAGAACTGACAGACCATTTGTTTTCAATAACGTGGGAGGTATATACATGTACATACACTGAACACCAAATACTACCACACGGTGTGTTCATATAGTTTGTGTTTTGTGTTTCACAGCTTCCGGTTGTGTAGGATCTCCATGTTCCAACAACGGAGTATGTTTTCGTAAACACGATAATGACTATGTGTGTGTTTGTCAGAGTGGTTGGGGCAGAAAAAACTGTGATCTGGGTATGTATAACATATAATTATGTGTTTTTATTCTTACCGACCTGGTGTGGTTGGTGGTGCTGTCCAGGGAGGTAGATGAGAACACCACTAAGCGGTAAAAAACCCTAGCTGCTGTTAGTAGTATAATTCCTTTCGAGATATACTTTTCGGCAGTGTTTATTTGATCTTTACCAAAACTTAATAAATTGGTGACCACATATATGTTTACATAAAGATTATTTATTTATTTATTTATTTATTTATTTATTTATTTATTTATTTATTTATTTATTTATTGTCTATTGTATCTTCCAGCTGTATCTCAAGATATGTGTCAAAGTGCACCATGTAAAAATGGTGGTTCGTGTTTTACGATTGGCGGAGAACCAGACAGCTATTATTGCACATGTCCTGCGGATTGGAAAGGAACTCATTGCGATATTTGTAAGGATTTTTTTTTTAATTTAAAATTCACAATTTCTGTCATAAATAATGTAATATGTAAGAGCAAAACTGAGTGAAGTATCTGCGTTTACGTCTAGTGCGCGTACGTATTTGCACAATCCACGTTTTAAACTGTCGTTCAAGGGTGCTCGCGTATCGTATTCCGGACAGAATTACGACGATTTGTAATAAAAAATAGGGGGGAGGGAGAGGGATATAAGGGGAGAGTGGGGGGGGGGGCATAAAATGCTACATAACGGACTATGAATGTATTTAAATGATAACCAACATTTCTACCATTCTATGTAGCCGTCGATCCATGCTTACCAAATCCCTGCCTGAATGATGGAACATGCCTAGATACTGACATGGGGGTTTATACGTGTGAATGTTTAGAGGCGTACGGAGGTTCGCAGTGTCAGTATCTAATGAGTAAGTATGAATATTACAATTGGTCACCAAAAGAGTTAAACAGGACTTATAATGCTATCAAATTGTGCAGTTAGATTATATTATAGTGTATAAGTAATGTTTACTTACAAAATCTTAATATGTTATCATTTCTGTTTTATTTGTTTACTAAAAGGTACAACTGCCTGCAGCTCGAATCCATGCCAAAATGCCAGGTCATGTATTCCGACCGCTGATGGATATATTTGTAGGAGCTGTGCACCGGGATTTGAAGGAAGTACCTGTGAAATAAGTGAGTTAGGATTGTAAATGATAGGCACACAGAAAAACAGACGGCGGACGTTTGGTTGGACACAAACAGACATAGAGACAGACAAAGAGAGAGAGAGAGAGAGAGAGAGAGAGAGAGAGAGAGAGAGAGAGAGAGAGAGAGAGAGCGAGACAGACAGACAGACAGACAGACAGACAGACAGACAGACAGACATACATACAGACAGACAGTCATTGCGAGATCAATACATTTATAGATAGATAATATCACAATATACATTACTAGATTTGGTATTTCGGTATTAACGTATACTTTTTGCTCAATTTCAGATGTTGACGAATGTGCAAGTAATCCCTGTAAAAATGACGGGCAATGCGTTGACGGCAACAATACATATCTTTGCATCTGTGAAGAAAAGTATTCGGGCCAAAACTGTGCTCAAGGTATGAGAACAATATTAAATTTTATATTGAATGATTACTAATTCTAATATTAATATTAATACGCCAGATGTAACCCGGGGGAAACGCTAAGACGTGTTAACATCGGACGTGAGAAGTTTTGCCTAATTCTTTAAATGATAGAAATCATATATTGTTGTGATATTGAAACTACGATGAACGATTGACTGGTAATACTGGTAGACCTATATCACCACTGGCAATACAAAAATATCAACTCTGACACGTGACTAAAACCTTCTGATCTATTTTCATTGGGTTTTTAATTTCTTAGCAAATGTGATAAATTTTACATCATAATTTCAAGTGTTGATTGTCCCTTTCAAAACTTACATTTTATAAGTGAAAGTACTGCAAAATAATAATTTTCATGTAAGTTTTTTTTTTTTAATCTTGCATTTTTATCAGCAAAATATCAAGAAAGTGTAAGAAAAATAGTAGATCAGAAGGTTTTTTGTATACTACCGCCACATTATCCTCGTCTTATCTTCCCCTGGCGACTGATCTGAATGCTACGCTATTCGTAATCAGCTCTGAGAAATTGTTGCTTCTCAAATAAAATCAAAATTATAGCGTCCTTATCTACATCATGTACAAAGTATAATATCAAATATGATGCCAAGTATATTAATTGTACACCTGTTCCCTATTTCAGCTTACACGGCTGGTTCAACGCCTGTGATTACAAGTTATGTTGCACTATGTGTTACTACGTTCATCGGCTTGTATTCTACCAACATGAGGTGACATGACTGGACAACGTAACCAAGCAATGTGTCCTGTCAGTTACTACTCTTGTAAATACCTATTTTTATATCAATATTTGAAACAAAAAATACACCTTTTGTTCCAGTATCGGTTAACAATTTATTGCAATTATAATAAATATGATAAGATGTTGATATTCATAAATTATTAATTTCAAAACGTAATGATAATAACACATACTGAAGGTTTTAGAATTTATGTATATAACTAAGGATGTTAACATTATCGGATTTGATATAACAATGATCCAGTTTAATTTTATATTGTAATATAGCCTGTTTTACGGCACTGTGGAGATACATCGTTAGCTGGTCGTACGCGCTAGCCCTCTGGAAACGACAGCTAGGATAGTATGACCAGCTAACAATGTATTTCCACAGCACCGTAAACATGCTATATTATAATACAGTAAATACATTGTATTACTCGAGGCCATGAACTTCTATCTCTTTTTTTCTCAATATTTTGAATTGTTTGTGATTTATACCTGTACAAATTTTGACGAACCTTTTGTATCGTTAACTGAGTAATTAATCATCGAACAACCAAACTGTTCTTCACATTACTCATCGACCCGTTTATGTGTTATCGAGAAAACTATAGTGAAGTGATTGATCAGTGAGTCACTATTGATTTGGAAATTCATAGGTACGTATTTATTGTTTTTGTCTGAGTTGGATCACGATTTTGGAAGCTGTAAATAATTCTGATAAGATAACCGTTGAAACTATATAGTGTTAATATAATATTGCTTGGAAAGGACAAGCATTTGTATATTTTAAAAATGAATTGAAGATTGTATTGTTGCTCATAATAATCTACATGCGTGTTCCTTATTGTTGAAATTCATATTTATTTTTTGATAAACAATAATCAATGGGGTAATTGTATATCAACGAAAAAAATGGTGAAATAATCATGGCATGTCTAAAAATAGTCTTAGACTAGAGGTTTAACTGTTGGGGTTGAACCTATCTCTTCACCCCTTCTAGCGCGACAAGAACTCATGAACCAAATGTTGTTCATGCAAATGAGTAAACCCCAAATGTTAGAATGATGTAACCAGTGTATAAGTAGCATTCTGAGCTGACAAATATACCATATTTGGACATTATATAATTGCCCACCAATACACACTGACTTATTATTGGGCAGAATTCTATGATTAATTAACGAAGACTTGGTGTTAATGACTGTGTGGGTGGCTTTATTTGAACTTGAACTTCCATCTGGGCTCATCATTGAACTAGACGTTGGCAAAAGATATCTTCAGATTTCAACCCAACGGCTAGCCTCTAGACAAGTCCAAAAACACTTTTGTATTTAGCTAGTTTAGAGGATTTTGGGGGGAAAAATCGTTGTTTCATGCCATGTGTCATGTTTCATTGAATAATAAACGCATTGTGATTGCTGAGGGGAACAATTTCAATTTAGTTTTACGATTTGAAAATAAGTTGTTAAAAATGTAGTGGTCGGCTCATATAAGTTATCCGTGATTATGTCTCTGAATTGTGCGCCATGTGTGAAGACCCAGCTTCATATTGAGAGTTGCCAAATAGATGATTTGTAATTATTGCAAATATGCAAATCTGCTAGCATGAAAAAGGGCGCAATATTGAAATTTGATATTTTAAAAGTTATAATTACGCTTCAAACGGACAGTCTTTAAACACGTTACAATTTATGCTTCAATGTATATATCACTGGTGGAACACTTTATTTATCTAAAATTAAGCTTTTCATGCGTTACTAGACACAGGAAAGGTGTTTAATTTGAGAAAAGTGTTTTCCAAATTATTTACTGTGTGTTTTACTTCCATGGTTCTAGTATCACGACCAAGGCTTCGAACTACTTACGAGTAAAGTTTCGCCTGTTCAGATCGACATGACAGTTTCACAAAGCTTGCTGTCCTGAACAGGTGAAATATTACTCGTAAGAACCCTTTGTGGAGATCAAAAACTAATTATTACAATAAAAATAACTATTTATTAAATTATACAACAAAATATTATTATGAAATTATTTTCTCAAAAACCAGAATGGTGCAAATTAATATAAGTAAGTTATAATAAGGAGGCACTCGTTCATTATGTATATATGAATATGGCATTCAATATTCAGATTTGTTTTCACAATATGTAGTACTAAGCATTTCATTTCATAACATATCGTTCACATTTTCCGTCCTTAGAAAAAAATTCCTGTACTAAAATTATGACGTCATCCGACTTCAATATATGTCAATATATTCATAAAGATTTCAAAACCTCTCAATAAACTTGGTACAGATTTTGAATTTATTATGTGCTATTTTAAAAGTTTTAAATTCGTGTAAACATTTAACATGGAAATGCCTTTCTGCCCAGTACCTGCAAGTTAATAGAATCACCCACTCCAAATGGGCTGAGATGGAATATCTGACAAGTTGGGGGTGCTCGTAATAACGAGTGTTAGATATACCATCTTAGATCATTGCTGTGTGGGAGTATTTTCCCATGTCCTCGTTATTCTTGCAAACACAAAATTTAACTCACGCATTGACACAATGTGGGATTGAATTCGATCCCACGCTTCTTATTCCATATTCCCAGCTTGCAGGAATGTGAGAATACAAAATCTTCAATCTTTAAATTTATAGAGCTTTTTCCATGGAAGTACGTCTGTCATTTTATGATTTTATAGGCTGGGCTTGTTTCCATGACAATACTTACATTTACATGGTGACGATATCGGATGGGTCTATAGGATTTTTAAAAAAGTAATCAAGCAACTTATAGATTAGTACTAACGTCAGTTCATTACAATTATTGTAAATTTCATGTAATATTTGCCTTTTCAACCACTGTTATATTTCTATGCATCAACTTGTTAGAATTTGCAAAAAATTAATATTTCGTTTACGACGACACGTCTAAGCTATAATTTTGTAAATTAAACCTACTACGATGCAAGACAGTTGAATCCAATGTGACGTTTTAAAGCATTATAGAAATTACTCATTTTCAAGATTTTATTTTAGTTCTATCAACTTTTTGGATAGACCAGTCTGAGAGTACATTTGTAAGTGCCTTGTAAATGCTATGAACTTTACTATGATTGGTGATGGAATCATAATAAATTAAGTCAAATCAAAGTTACTTGTATGTGTCTGTGTGTGCATGTGTGCGTGTGTGTGTGTGTGTGTGTGTGTGTGTGTGTGTGTGTGTATGTATGTATGTATGTATGTATGTATGTATGTATGTATGTATGTATGTATGTATGTGTCTGTCTGTCTGTGTGTGTGCATGTAAGTATGTATGTATGTATGTATGCAAGTGTGTGTATGCGTGCGCGCGCGCGCGTGCGTGTGTGTTACACATAAGGTTTATTGAAAAAGCGAAGCCATAATTATAGTCTTTGGGCAAAATCGACATTATTTCAATGATAATAATTGAATCTCATTATGTCTATTACATTATTTTTTGTAGAATATTCAATAAAAAGTTTTGACAATCGTTATTTAGTTATCGTCCCATCTAACACCTAGAAACAACAGAGGGAGTTGGGGGGGGGGGGTCTTATCTTTATTTCATCCTTCAGTCATGAACACCAAAAGATGTAAAACGCGAAACATCAATATCAAGTCAGGTTTCTAGAAAGAGTTTTAAAAATTGCTTGGCTAATTAGCATAAATGGGTTAAATCCTGGTATGTATCTAGAGCACGATCGGAGGCCAATTACTATTGATTTAAAAATTATTATACCATTTTAGTGGTTTTGCTACCCTAGTTCGCGGCCCAGTGGCAAGGTGATTGATCATTTTTTTATATTGATTCTTCTGTCATCTGTATTGACTGAGAGATCACAATCATAATTGATATCACAACTCTATGTCTATGCCCAGTTAAATCATTGTTAGCCTAAGAACATCATAGATCATATGGAGGTCACCAAATATACACTCAGCGATACCCACACAACAGTGAAACAACATATATATGCCCCCCCCAAAAAAAAACACCAACAACAACAACAACAAACAACGGACAAACAAACAAACAAACAAACAAACAAACAAACAAATAAAACATACAAACAAACAAACAAACAAACAAACAAACAAACAAACACAACGAATTGTTTCTGGTCAGGATAGTTTGTCTAAAATGGTGCGACGACGCTGAAGTAGGGAAGGTTATTTTTGTGTTTCCCCATCGATCTGCAGACTGCATGGGCTGGACAAACACACACACACACACACACACACACACACACACACACACACACACACACACACACACACACAAAGACCGACGCGAGGGTGCGCTGACCAGAAACATTTTTTTTTAGCCTAAATGAGAAATGGATAATTCGACATAGTATAACCACTACATTAAATATGCAGAAACCACAGAATAAAATAAAACGGGATGAAAAATGGGGTGGGGAATGGGGTGAACAAGGTCCACACCACACCACACCACAGCTAATTCAGTATTTTATTGGTCCACAATAGTGATGTGTGGCTGATTGATGGCTGGGCAAATAGTGTCTAAACTCCATGCTTCAATGGTCATATTTGCTTACGTCCATTGTTTGCTGCCTGTGTCTGCCTGCGTCAACTTAGTTAGTCATCCAGCCTGTAGGCGAACAGTCTAAACGTAGAAGAAACAACCGCGAACTCACAAACACACAATCACGGATCGAGATATCTATTTTCGTAGTATTTTGAACCCCAAATGAAGAGGGCACTGTTTAAACAGGTGGGTAAATTTGATCTATTGGTCTGATTAGATACTTTACATGAATCAACAACGCTGTATGAATACCTGGACCTTGCTTATACTGTGTGTTTCTGTCAATATAGCGGACCCTTGATAAGTCTCGGGTCGTGGTGTCCACTGTAGTTTGAATCATTGCTAAGTAAATGACTAGACCAGTGTGTTTTAGTTTGAGCTTACAGCGTGCGAACATCACGAAAACCATTCACAAAGTTTGAGAAGAATCGTCTTACCAATTCAAAGTATGATTTATACATCAAAAGTGAAAATGTGGCGAAATAATGTCCAACAGGAAGACTGGTCGAAGGAGGTCAAACTCCATTGCATGAATGACATTAATGCATAAACAGTCTCCTCCACTGTTAATGATTAGAGGTAAACTTGAAAGGTCATATAAGGTCACATAAGTGGTTACGTCATATTATGTGACATTATCAGACGTAGTCAACGAGTCAATTTTATGAATTCTTTTGAAAAAGCGAAACAAATGATAATAGACCATGTTCACACAGTTTTGGGTTAATTGCCGGTTAAAAGGGAAAGTGAAAGCTGTTTCTATATGCACCCCCCCCTCCTCCCCCCTTGACTGATGCATTGGATCCACATGCCCCCTGCCCGCTACCAAAAAATATTTGCGTCCGTCTCACTTTTATCTCTGCCTATATCAGAATAGTCCCCACTACGTGTACCATCTCCCCATCACTCAGCATTGCTAGTATAGAATGGATAATATATGTTTTGTTAAATGTTACAGTGTAACTCTATGATCAGGTCATGGTGGTTTGAGACAATGGTTTCATCAGAGAGAATCGAATTCATCATTCAGACGTCGTGACGTCATTTGTGTTCTTATATATATAACAGATGTAAAAAACGTTACAAGAATAGTGGTGAAGTCTATAATATACATATTACAATGATATACGAAGTGACTTTAGCTGTATTGACCGTTGCCATGGTAGTTTGGGGTTGGCGACGACTGAAAGCAACTAGTAATTATCCAAATGGTCCATCGGGATGGCCGATTATTGGTAATTTTTTCCAGATTGGGCCGATCATTCCTTTGAAGTTGACTGAATACAGTAAAACATACGGTATGAATTTCAATCTAATTTCTCACCCCACCTCTATATTTATGGATGGAAACGTGACGTCGATGAATTGATAAACATATGACTGTCACATTATAGTACAATGTAATGTAATGTAATGTAATGTAACGGCACGACTTTCTTCATCATCATCATCATCATCATCATCATCATCATCATCATCATCATCATCATCATCATCACCACCACCACCAGCATCATCATCACCATATTCACCTCCACCAGTACTGCCATTACCACCACCACCACCACTATCATCACCCCACCATCGTCGTCGTCGTCGTCGTTTTCTTTCTTTCCCAGATAGTTTCTTCATCGCGTCCCCACAGACACAAATGATAGAGATCTCTCACTGTTTTAAAACCGTCTTGTTGTTCACGCGTCAAGATTCTGGTAACCATGACATTCTAATACAACATTTCAATATCATATTTTTAAAAGAAATACACTTGTATTCATATCCAATACCAAACTAAAGACCGTGTTTTAAACTCTGTAGACTGCACCTCACCTCAATTATGTATGTTTGTTAATATACAGGATCTGTGTACAGCTTAAAGCTTCTAGACAAGAATGTGATAGTACTGAACACTTACAAAGCACTGTATGAAGCCATGGTGGAACGGAGGACTGACTTTGCTGGCAGACCACACAACCTTACGTGGGACACCCTTTGTGGTCTGAAAAGTATCGCCTTTCAAGACTATTCGGAGGCGCTCAAAATCAAACGTAAACTAACCATGAGTGGACTACGCACCTTTGGCACTAGAAAGTGGGCTGAAATTTTCACAGAAGAGATTGGAAAACTGATAGGTGAGAATCGATTTTTGAAGCTATAAAAACCGCCTCCAAAAAATGTTCACCTTATTTGTCACATAATAAAGTAGTACGCTATCATAATTCAAGTCGGATCGCATTAAAAGTATGTGTTAACTGTATATTTCTAGGCAAAGTGTGTTTACTGAGTAATTTTCTAAACTTTTACCAAGTTTGCAAAAACTTATTCGAAGTTATAAAAAACATTACTTTTGTTCCAACATGATCATGAGTTAAAGTTATTATAATTACCTATTTAATTAAATGTGGGTTCGAGCTGCTAATTTATTTGCCACTATTTTGATATTAAAATTATTGAATTATATAATTGTTTGAACAATTATTAATGAAAACTATCATTATACCATGTTCGAAAAAAAAAATCAATACAAAATATTATAATTACAGTCTTGTGTTATTTCTACAGAGTCCTTCACCAAAGGATCACCGTCAGGTTTTAATCCACATTGGCCAATACATCTGACAGCATTTAATTCAATATGTCGATTGGCCATTGGTAGAACATACACAGAAGACGATCCAGAGTTTCTGGCCTATATGAAAATGAATAACGATGAATTCAAAGTTATGCATGGCGGAAATGCAGTGGGTAAGTCTATGTAAGGTATTTATAATTTTGACCTCGTTCCCAAATTATTTTGTTAGAAATATTTTATATTTCGGGTACAAAACCTTGATCTATCTAAGAGACAACGATTCTGTTCAAAGCAAAATTGATTTTGTCGGATGAGAACTTAAATGGTTCAAAACCCAAACCCCAACACCTTTAAGTTATTGTATCCAATATAATTAAACTGTTGACTTCTCCCTATAAGACACACCCATCTTGAAATCAAAGCCCATCAATGGTGAATCACTGTATTGGAAATACCTTGTCGACTGCGCATGCCCAGATTAGTTTTAATATGACCTACCTTTAACTGTCTGTACTCTTACTCATGAAAAAGTATAATCTTATTAGGGTAAATGTATCAGAAATAGTGTTATAGGTGGGCACTTACAGAGTCTTATAGTTCAATGAATTTCGTTTCTTGCAGACTATGCCAGTTGGTTAAGACCCTTTTACAATTCAAGACTGGAGAAACTGAAGGAGATTGCAGCTGTCAGAACACAGTTTATGGACAAGAAACTTAAAGACCACAAGACTACCCTGGATCGTAATAAGCCACGTGATTTAGTCGATATTGTCTTGATTGGTAAAGAAGACCTCAAAAGTAACACTAAAGCCGATATTGCTGTTGAAGATGTGTTCAGTGATAATGACTTAGTGCAATTTGCGATGGGTGTCATTGCCCCAGGTCAGTTAATTTTTGAGTTTTTTTCTCACATTATCATTTTAAAAGATTAAAAATAGAAGTGAGATGCTTTGAGTAAAGTCTTTGGTCGTTTTTGAACTATATATAGCGCCCCCTAGAGATCGCCAACGTAATCTTCGAGTCTTAATTTTTCATTGAATATGGTCTTCATTTCCAGTTGTACAGAAACGCTTTCAACATTTTAGATTTATTTTTATTTTTGAATTTTATATTTTAAGAACTGAAATGTGGTGATGGTGGTGGTGGTACCGGTGGTGATCAGAAATCATCATCAGAAATCATCATCACCAGAAATCATCATTACTTAATGAGCTATATTATCTGACCAGTTTAACGTATTTGTTACAGGTTCTGACACAGTTGTGGCTGCCACGAAATGGTTTATCATTGAAATGTGTGTAAACCCTGGTGTACAGGAGAACATTCACAAAGAACTGGATAAGTTGGTTGGACCAAATCGTAGACCCGTGTATGGCGACCGTGAATCCCTACCTTACCTGGAGTCCGCCATGTACGAAACTATGCGTCTACATACTATTCTACCACTTGCCATTACACATCGCACAATTCGAGATACCACCGTTGGGGGCTACTCTATCCCGAATGATACACACGTGATTTCGAACCATTGGGCTCTCGATCACGATGCAGACGTCTTTGAGGATCCCTTTACATTCAAAGCAGACCGATACATTGATGCAACCACTGGTAGCTGTGTATCCTATAATGCTATGCATTTCGCGCCGTTCGGAATGGGTCAGCGTGTATGTGTTGGTGAAATGCTTGCTCGGATGGAGTATTTCTTAATTGTTGCTAATTTGATGTATGAATTTCAGTTCTCTTTACCAAAGGAGAAGGCAAAACCAAAAGGCGTGTTTGGACTGAGTCATATCCCCGAATCATTTGAAATTATAGTGCGGAAGAGGGTTATTTAGTCAGACCATAGACCCTCCACGCGGGTGGAGGGTCTATGGTCAGACCAATTATGGAAGATATGCAAATGAGTGTAAACCCCCGTGTAAACCCTGATTGTTGACAGTGCTATCTCCACCGTTCTACGTGTTAAATAGTAAGAGGAAAGAAACGATAAACACTACAAACTAACAAATAATTGCATATAAACGGGATAGGGGTTGACGTTTCACTCAACTTAAAAAACATCATCATTAACAAAAAATGATCATATGTATGTGCGGTGACTGCTGCTGCAACGCCCTCATCGGAAAGTCACGAAAACTAAGAAATGTGATTTCTGTCGCGTAATAGCAGCGACCACTATAAAGGTGTATGGACTATACCTCACGTGAATATTTTTTTTATCAAACCGGCCTCAATAAAACTAGTTGTGTTATAATCCAAAACCTCATATGTCGGAATTTTATATATATTTTGAAAGTTCACTATAAAGTGATTATATCGGACATTTTGTAAATAGGCAAAACAATGTGCTATCTTATAGATTATTGGTTCAATACTAATCCAAACAATCTAATTTGAACAGACAATTGTAAAAACCCATCATATGTAAATTCATGTGTGAAAGTACTTGTCAGTTATGTACACTAGCTGTCCACCTTCTGTGATATTGTCAATGTAGATTGGTGGAATGTCATATTTTTCATGGCCTCCAATAGACTAAACCTTCTTTATCCATGTTTTGTTTCTTGCCGATGATCTTGACTGATTTTGAAGTTAGTTCTGGAAGTTGATGGCCCCTTTGTGTAATGTGTTGGGGATCCCGGAATAGCAGATTGGTATTTCTCCTTATGTTCTTCACACTGCTCTTTTAGGGGCGTGTTGGTTCCCCCTATGTAGAAGACACTTTACCCTGGTGTTGAGCGAGATGTATGTAGTAGTAAACATATCAATAAGTCATTGTAACAGTCAACAGTGTGACATGTCAGAACAACATCTGGTAGGCAAGTGAGTAAACATTCAAAAAATGTATGCAAATATCCCTAGCAACCACGACCATGCCCATAGCAACAGCCAAACAATCACGTAAATTGCAAAGATAACAACAGGAATTGAAAGACAAATGAATAAACAGTCACAGAAATGTATGCAAATGTTCCTAGCAACAAGACCACGCCCATAGCAACAGTCAAATGATCACGTTTATTGTGTAGATAACAATTGGGAATAATAGACAATTGAATAAACATTCAAAAAATGTATGTAAATTTACCTAGCAACAAGACCACGCCCACAGCAACAGTCAAATGATCACGTATATTGCAAAGATAACAGGAAATGAAAGACAAATGAATAAACATTCACAAAATGTATGCAAATGTGCCTCGCAACAAGACAACGCCCATAGCAACAGACAAATGATCTCGTCTATTGGAAAGATAATGTCAGGAATTCGTGCACAAGTGAACAAAAACATTCAAAAATGAGTGCAAATATATCTAGCAACATGACCACGCCCATAGCAACAGCAAATTGATCGCGTATATCGCAAAGATAGCAACATGGTTGGATAGGCAACTGGATCGTCATTCAGCAAATGAACACCTATTGTTAGCATGGACTAGCATATGGATAGACATTTTTTAAAACTGTACAGTTGTGCTACAACGCCATTGGCGGTATTATTTGCTGGTATCGTTGGTGACTGACATGATGTTATCTTGGGGATTTTGATGTCGTTTATGTTTTGTGTATTAAAATTTTATAAAATCAATTGGTAAAGTATATTCAAAGAGTGAGGTGTGCATAGTTCTAGATTATCTTTAAAACCAGCGTGTAGATATATGAGTCAATGTACAACTAGCGAAATAATACCGGTGCGTTTACTCAAACAAAGTGAGCTTCACGCTAAGACAAATCAGGTAAATTAAAGATAAACGGATGCCTCTGATAAAGGTTTTTTCGCCGCTGTTATCAGCTTGATTTACTGCATATATATTTTCGTTTTGTCTGTTAACATTATTACAGATGCGAGGTGTCTGCCATTTGAGTTTAAATCAAGCTCTGCAAGATATATAAATAGACACGTGCAAAAATTATATTACAATATGAATCGCCCTCTGCAAGAGACAGACACAACTTCACCGTCCAAGCAACAATTGGATGGATTCTGACTTTTTGTTACTGCATAGTTAATTATTTTCTTTGGTGTAGAGGATATAGGCCCCAGGATCGAGTGGAATTTATACTTTCAACCCAGAAGTTACCGACACAAATTACTGTGCATGCCTTTACATGAACCTTGTCCCAATCCTGGGTGTCACAAACAAACAACCACGGTGGTGATATTTCGTGATTTGCAATTAGTTCTCGAGTTCAGTTATCATATAGCGTACCAACCTGCACGGTCACAAAGACGCGTTTCATATCATTTCGAGGGATGTGTTTACTTTGTAAAATGGTGTGGCTTGCTCACTGTACACTTATCTGTTTCTGGTACCTTTTATCTCTCAGCTTTGGTGTTTGTACGACTACACAACTGTGATAGTTTGAACCTATATCAAATCTCGATAAATTAACGTATTTAGATTTATGCAAATTAAGTATCAACCATCATCATTCACTTTGCTGTCATTTAATACTGTCCCTATGGTAACGCCTTGTTTATCCAGAGCAGAGTCTCTCTCCACAATTCTGCAGTTTCCCATCGATCGAATGCTGTCCGTTGTGTTTATTTTATAGTGTTAATCAAAGCCCGTCCTTTTTTTATGTTTTGCTGTTTACATTTTGATATTTATGGTAAGTAATTGATTTTTTTGTCTTTTTATTCATCTGGGTTGGTTTTTTTATTTCTTGTTTGTTACCAATTATGAGTGGTACATATTTTGAACTCACTCACGCACGGTAAATGCTGCAAATGCACCGTTAATGCTATACATCGTGACCGAAACTCTGCTTACCCTTTGCTATCTTACATGACCATCGCAGACTAGACAAGTCGTTGGATGTTTCCCTTTTCATACAGATATCTTCTGGTATAGCGAGCTGAAACTCATTATTATTTGTAAGCGAATCAGACGTGGTGTAATTCTATAAAAAAACAACCGCCAAATCAACTTTTGGTGCGATAAACAAGTTACGATTAAAATCACTAAAGGTGATGACACTAATAGAGGGACTCACAAATTGCTGTACAGTATGATTAATATCTTGACTCAGTGGTGATAAGAGTTTAGGACATTGATTATGAATGATGAGATAATACCACAACCGAAAACCTTCCTGTATACCTGTATGCAAATAACATTGTATACGAAATCGCGTGATCGCACACTATCAATTTTGCAGAAATTTGCTGTTTGAGAATATGTAATAATAGGAGAACCCCATGCTTCGTGAGTGGCGGTGTGGCATACTCGGGGTATCTGCACGAATGCTTGCACTGAGTGTTCTCCGCAGCCGTACGTTTACGAGTGCAGCGAGTTAAAATGCAGCAGAGAAACACCGCAAGTGCAAGTGCAAGTGCAAGTACACACACTGACACTCACCGGGGCATAGGGGTTCTGTTAGACCTAAAAAAAATATTGTTTGGTTCCGGCCAACCCCACCTAGTTTTTCACTGCCGACCTTAAACTTTTTTTACGTATTCGAGAAAAAAATTATAAAATCGCAAAAATGATGAAGTCTCACGAGAAATAGACTAGTGGATGCAGAAACTGACACCAACTTTAAAAAACACTATAAAACTATTCTTCCAATCTGTAATGGATGTACATCTGATAGGAAGAAATAAATAACACACACCGTTTGAAAAACAATGGAAAACCTGAACTAGACACTCACACATGAAAAAAAATATGATAAAATAAAATAAAAAATCTACCCACCCCACCTATTCTAAAATTGGCCGTAATCGGAACCACACAATTGTATCAGGCCTTATCATTACATATGCACATGTTTATCTGAACAACAAATTTCTGTCAAAATCCTACTGTGTGATCACGCGATTTCGTCTGCAATATCGTTTGTATACAGGTATGCAATAGGGTTTTTGTATAGACTATGTTGTAAAGATATATCGCGCTTCTCAGGGGAAGGCTGTCACCTGCCTGGACCCTTGGTTCACCAGTGAAATCTGTCTCTGCCATTATTGGCGACGTTTAGTATTTGTTCTATAAAATCACTCACAAAGAGGTCAGAGGTCACTATGTTTTTCCATCATTTCATGATGAAAATGTTATTTCAAATGTAATAAAGATAACAAAAAAGTCTACACGCCATCGGTGCACACTACAACTTCAGTAAATGCATGTCAGTGCGTCATAGAGGTGATTGGGTATGATTGGACAGCTTTGTAACCAGCCTGTAGACTGTGGTGTTTTACTTGGACTTTCAAAACTTACAAGTGACTGTCCTTGACCGTGAGTATTCCGAAGATAGACCCGTGACATCATGGCAACAACGCAAGATCGACACTCGCGATCGTCTTGATTGCAGATTGGCTGAATAGTATTGAATCGAAGTTACAATGATATGAATAAAGACTTTTTACACAGTGCATACTGCAACATTTTGTAGTTTGAACTTAAATATGTAAACAAAATACATCAAACAACAAAAGTGATCTCAATGTTAAAAAAGTCACAGAGCAAATTGATCCATAAATTTGCTTTACAACGATTTTCTCATTGATTGATAATATGACTGGTAGACGAACACGAATAATTACATATAGTAGGAAATATTGTACGGATTATCATTTTTAGCAAACAACAAGCACTTATAAAGCTATCCGTGGAAGGTAACAACGTTTTGCGTTCTTCAGTTATCTATGTGTGTGACGACCACTTCAGATATGTAGAGGTCCTACCTCTTGGTCCAAATGGTTCCTACGTGATGCCAGTGACATGACTCGAAGTACACGTTTGAGATGTAATACGGTGTCGTATAGTACAATGTATGATGATTGGCCAATGAATATTCTTCATCATAATAAGTTATTGTAATTAGATTTAATTAAAAATATTAATTAGCATAATCGCGTTCGCATTGGCACAGTTTCTCTATATAATAAAGCATAGACCCTCCACCAACGTTAACGGAGAAGTGTGACATAGTGTAATAATAGGTGTGCTGTGTTGTCTCCAATATTAATTAATGTGACAATGGCACAGCCGTTTCTGTTGACCAATATATAGCCAAATCGACCCCACCTTCAACACAATGTACAAATGTAGTTCGTGTCAAATATTCTACTTTGTCACTCTAAAACTAGTGTGAACTTTGCTCAGTAAACTAGGCGTTACGATGTCTCTGAAATATTGGCATCGTATCTAGATTTAGGGACCGCATCCGTCGCTGCATTAGTCTAGCTGCAAAACCCTGTGCAATTCCGCTAACTTTAAAAACCGACCACAGTCGTATAGAAGCAGACTTGCTCAAATCTCAGGAGTTTTTTTTTCATTCTTTATTTGAATAAGGTATTTAAAGCGGAATGTCGGGTATAACCCCCCCCCCCCCTAACTTCGTGGGGGTTATTGTCAAATTTGAATGCATACTATTAACAACGGAAGGACACCTCTCTGAAAAATCGGGGTAATAATGAGCAGCTGGTGATTTTCGTAATACATTTGGTATGTAAAGACTTGTGAATGTCTATGGAATGCGGGTGTGGTCACATAAAGGTGATATTTAAACATGGTAGAGATAATTTTGGACAAAACACGGTCAAACTGGGTCTGTTCGTTACTAGTGAAAAGCCTTTACAATCAAATTTGGGATTAAAACACCCGTCAGTGACTTATTCAGATACGGGTACGTAAATCCATGAAAGTTTGTGTAGCAATCAACGCTATCTTGAAGTAAACATGAATTGTAATCAGTACCCCTCTATGCCCACGCATAACGTTACATGCATGCTTTCATGAAGCACCGGCATTATTGCCGATGTCCATACATAAATGAAACACTAGATTTCAAAGAGATGAATAGCGAACACTACGATTGTAGGCCTATAGAGTTGTTGTTTTTTGCGTCGAAGTATTCGAGTTCTTACTCTTCAAAGAAACAACAGTTTTTTTCAACAGGATTTGTATTGATAGTGGTCACACTCGGTCGTGTTCTTCCACTGATACGGAAGATGCGGCGATAGTCTTGGAGTCGGCACTACCTACATGTAATAGTAATTATCAAATTATGATATGGTAGGCATGAGCAGTATCTGCACTCGTCTGCCGTGACTGAGTCTTATCTCTCCGTACGTCGAGATATATCTCTGGCTATTTTGACTTGGCTCTTCATCAGGGCGGATGGTTGACCCATGGATGTATTATCTCACTAATACATCCATGGTTGACCTAACCACCCCGAACCTACACACACTCGTTTGCCGTTCGGAATTCTTTTGTCCGATATGATATACAACCCCGGTTACCCGATTGATGAATTGATTGCATCAAACAGTGTTCATGGTTAGCTAGCTTTGAATCATTTTAGAAGAATCGAAGCCACGGGGCAGATCGAAGCTCCCACTTTGGGCCTAGCTGTTTCCTTCAGCTCGCTCGGTTGTAAAGTGAATCCAATTTTAAATTCTTGTAAACATAATTTATACAATACTCAAATGATTGGACGACGAAATCATCAACACCATAAGTGAATAAAGTTTAACTGAAGAGTGTTGTTGCCTTAATAATTTAATGCAAATAATACCGACAAATATGGAAAGTAGCTCAACAATGTAATAGCACCGTTGCTCTTCCAACTGCCTGTAATTTAGTCATTATTAGAAACTGTTGATGTTTTAATGACTTATTGTTTTCATCTCAGAAGAATACTATTCCCGAAATGCAAACATTTGTTCTAAGTGGTACTTCATGACAGCTGAGAGTTCACTGCGACCTCGCGTCACATCAAAACTTTGTGAATATCAGCAAATTGTGTTCTGTCATCGGTAAAAAATAGCTTGCAATCTTGAGCAAGGTGATTGAACCATAGTCAGTACAGTATATTTAACCTCTTTTTCATAGAGTCCTGGAAAAGCAAAATTGTGCAGTTATTTCCACAAGCGACCTCTATGAGATTAGAGCAAAATGCATGAATTATTGCTGGGGTATATTTCTCTCGCCTAGCTCAGACCATCAAGTCCTCTGACATCTTCCTTCTATATTTCAAAACGTTTATGTTTCAATCAAATGTTTTGTATAAACGAATGACAGCCACGGTGCGTAAAACACTTTACCAGTTTATCATCGACGGATACAAAATGTACACATTTAAAGTGCCATAGCCGTGCTTGTGTAACTGTGAGATATGCGACAGGTAAACTGGTAATCGTAGACAGTGGAGGGGGAAAGAGTTAGCAAACTTAAGAATTGTGGTAATCCGTACGTATACGTCAAGGGAACCAAATCAGCCCAAATCGATATCTGAGTATTGAAGCTTTCGCATACTTTGATTGCACAATCCTACAATGTGCTATTGGATGCTGCTAATCAGTTCAGCTTAATTATGATCGAACTTTGACTAAATCGTTGCTTCATTACTTAACCAGTTATTGGTACATTCGACCACACTGAGTGATACTTAGGGCTGCCACTAATGCTGACGGTTACACCGTGAAGCCTCTGGATCTGTGAAGGGTAAGATTAATCGCAAGTCATCAACACATACAATACTATTGACAAATTGATCAATCCAGTGTCAAATGTTAAACTACCCATCTTTACTCTGTCACATCAGTTGGTATTTTCGTTATGTTACCACGATTAATGTACGCGAGATGACATGACCCAGTACAGATTAAATACAATAAAATAGTTGTCGAGTACCATTACTGAACTGTATTTAGTACGATACATGACTGCACGGACCACTTTTCACAAGTGGTCTGGTGTCCAAGTTTCTCGATTTCTGAGTTCAGTATCTTTTCAAAACACCAACTTCGGAATAGCTGTGAATAGCTCCTAAACTCTGATAAGTTTTTCTCAAGTTTTTCTCAAGTAGTGCATTTGACATACACTGTTTTCACGGATAAGTTTAATAGTGTCAATCACGTCTAAAGTTTACTTATGTTTTCTTTGTTGTTGTTGTTGTTGTTGTTGTTGTTGTTGTTGTTGTTGTTGTTGCTGTTGTTGTCTGTGTTGTCAATTCCTTCGTGGTTTTTACCCTACACGTACTTTTCAATTGGTACAAGGTTTTTAACACGTAATCAACTTTACACAGCGTTGTAGTCATAGCAACCGCCAATGGCAATCATAATGTGTCGCTCGATATTTACATCATGTTGTCACATCGTGACAATATATCAGTATTACATATTGACGACAGTAAGTTACAGAGTAGGGTGTTTAAGTCTACGTAGGACAAGGTTGATTTTGTAGTTATAGTCGTACACGTATCTTCAGGTGAAACATGGTTGGGGTGGTTGTCACAAATGACATATGTATAGACTTACTGGTTAATGATAACTTCCAACAACTCGCATGTTTTTGTGAAGTTTGAAAATCTGTTTATTCATCGCCTGGGTTGTTAACAATACCATTCGTTACGAGTGTGTCCTGGATTGTATAATGTGTATACAATCTTGTTTAAGGTTCCCAGACTATCATTCATTATCTCTTTGTACCGAATATCGTCTATATGTATTGTACTGTGAAAGGTGGCCTTTCAATTCTTTCACAAATCTATTGACGTGATTCAAAGGCAATTTACACGTTCTGAGAATGAGTCACACGGTTGGTCGACATGGTCCTCGTGAATAGTCTCCGTAATAAAGTCTCCTGGGCTATCAGTGATGAAAATGCTAAACACGTACACGTATTGTTCTATAGTAATGAATCTGCTATAAGTACGCTTTTTCACAACTGTTTTTCGCATTTATTCTGGTCTTGCATCGTGGGCAAATGCCACATTTACTAGCATTTGTAATAGGTCTGTGCATGGGGTAATACGCAACGGTATAACCCACAGTCCTGTTTGACCATTTCAAGAATCTCACCCACAGGCACTTGGTTCCCGAGATATGTATCAGAATGTTTCTATCAGAATACAATAAAATGTCGATAATATCGTTAATATTGACGTATTTAGCCAACTATATATGAAAGGGGTAAAATTACACTTGTTTCTGTGATCGCGCAGGTTCACTCACCGATTTCTGACGCCATGTAGGAGAATTGGAGCAGATAATTTTTTTCTAACTACCTATTTTGCATATTGTCCTTAGACCTTTTTGTAACAGCAGTACATGTTACGGCCAGGAGCCGCTCTCTCCATTTACCATGTAAACATCGATATCCAATCACGTTCTCGGAAGGTAGTTAGAAAAAAAATTATCTGCTGCAATTCTCCTACATGGCGTCAGAAATAGGCCGATATCTTTGGTAGGCATAGTCCGATTGTAACAATGTTGTCTGGTGGTTGTTTATCTTACAGACAGTCAAATAATTACATATATATGCTGATAGGTATAGACAGTCTGCTTTACACAATTTTATACGTCACGTGTGCTCTCTCTTCTGAGACATTTCATGGGTGGGTTTTTTCTGTGTTTTCGTAGCTGTTGTATTATTAATTTACATTTTTAGTTAGTTGATGTAGTGTTGAGCGTTTGTATAAAAAATTTAAATAAATAAATAAAAAAATGATATAATATTATACCATGGATACGAGTCGCCAACGTTGATACACATTTTTTGTTATGTAAGCGTCACCTTAATTGCCAATAACGTCATCATCAATCGTCCTTACATGACAGGTTAATTATTTATGATATGCCAATTCATCTAGACATAATAGATATGTCATCATGTAGTACAGACGATACATTGTGTAATAAAGATCAAACTAAACTAAACTAAATTAAAGATGCTGATACAAGTAACTAGCGATCGTTCATATGGTTGATCCCATTTTTGAAATTGTTCAAAAGAAACTTCCTAACTTTGTTCAGTTGGTTAAAAGTTATCTTCGTAAGTCACGTGTTCAAAACAAGGTCACTGGAAACAAGTATGGGGTATCATAAGTGCAACGTTGCATTATGCTTTTCGTTACAAAAGTGAAAAACAGTTCCACATGTGTAATAGTTTACTGAATGATAGAAAAGTTTCTAGGACACTCGGTTATAAAGTCATTCAAGCGAATGGTTCTCATGGCAACCATACCAGTATTTACCATATTCAATTGAAATTTTGGTTTCGGAACCATCGTACAAATTGCATATGTACTGGCATTACGAAATGCTACATATCAGTCAGAATCACGTGCCGTTTATCAACGAATTCAATCGATCGACAGACATACACACACGTACGATATGTATGTCATATTCGTGAATATGTATATATGTATGTATGTATGTATGTATGTATGTATGTATGTATGTATGTGTGTGTGTGTGTGCGTGCTTGCGTGCGTGCGTGCGTGCGTGCGTGCGTGCGTCCGTCCGTCCGCCCGCCCGCCCGCCCGCCTGTCTGTCTGTCTGTCTGTCTGTCTGTATGTCAAACCTTTGGTGTTTACAGAGAGTGTATACTCGTTATGGAGATGACTAATTAAAAGGGTTGTCGTGCAGTTGTAGGTCTATACAATTATAATATGAAAGACATAGAGCTCCACTTGCAGAGAAAAGATGAATTATGAATACTCTTCAATTATTATGTTTATATTTATTGACAGTAGATACTGGTAAGATACAAACATCGATCGATAACAATGAATTTCAAAGACGTGGTAAACACTCTCCTTATCGTTGCTATTTCACTTGTCGGATCGACAAAGGCAGGTTAGTACTTTCACATAGTTACCTCATTCTACAATAATATAGTCTACATGACCAAAACACTAACTTTTAATTCTTTAATTTTGAAAGATTTTTATTTTTACTGTGTAGTAAATCTAAAAAAAATCGAACTTTTGGAAAGTATATTTCGTAACGTTTATTAAAACGAGATTGTGTTGGTCTAAAAGTTGACGGAGCGTTCTCGTTTGAAAGCTGTACAGTGTTGTTCCTACAGATATGGTGAATAAACCTTGACTTTGTGGTAAGATTGAAATACTTATGCAGTTCTGCACATTGATGTGAAAAGCACAAATCATTCTGTTGAAAACAAGACAATTGATAAACCTACGCTAGACATTTACGAATTTTTTTTCTATTCAATGTTTTTTGACTGAGAGGCCACATTAGGGAAACAGTATTCGGATGTCGTAATACAAATAAATATCAGTCCAACTACAGTGATATGGTATGATAAACTTTTCGACACAGATGGACTTGAGTATGGCATAACTTGAGTTTGAATAAAAGGACACGTCCCAAGTCTGGTTAAATAAAGCAGAAGTTTTCACCAGACTTGCACTTGTCCTTTTTATTCAAATTCAAATATTCATACTTTAATTATTACATCTGACGATTTTAAGGTATCGTCTGTGATTTGAAACAGATTTACGGATGTTTTATTGGAACGGCAACCATTTTGTACTTTGACATGGTTGGCTGACTGTCAGATTGATAAAACTCATAACATGTTGGCCAGATGTCACACAGCACACATCCGTGACAGGAGAAAGATATTCAATAGTAATAACATATTTCTTTGTTTAACTAGTGAAGGAAAGTGTACGCTTTTCGTTACATTGAAATAACGTACAATTGCGGAAGCACTATCTCGGTCCTGATGCACGAATGGCGTTTATACATTCTTGAGTTAATAATTTGTCTTCCCTTATGATAAAACAGTGTAGAAATATTCTTGTGTTAAAAATGCATTAATATTTGCTTTTATGTGTTTTTCTCTCTCTACATTTCTGCTTACCAGCTGGATCGTGGGGCTATGGACCAGATGATGGTTAGTGCTCTAAATTCGATGGTTTGGATTGAATTGAAATGATTGCATTCCTTGTTAATTAAATCGTATAATTAAAATAAATATAGTTTTAATTTCTTCTCCACTTAAAGAAAACACAAAACGGATATTGGGAAGGAAAAATAACAAATTGTATAAGCATCGAAAATGCATGGACCACATGGTCAAAATCATGTGTACTTAGCATGCCATTAATGAATCACTAAGTAGAACAAAACTGTAAATGAGATTGCAGAATATGTCACGATGTCACATTAACCCTTTCATTCCTATAGACGACATTGGAATAAATAGAAACTTGATTGTAAGAACATTTTCTAAAATTTAAGAATATTACTTCATTGGGAAGTAATATTTCTTGAATTCTGGTCTAAAATAAAGTTGATCTTTTTCCAAAAATTACAGAGAAACAAGAATTTTTGTTCAAAAATTTTGGCGGGAAAGTTTCTAGTCCTGAAAGGGTTAACTATAATAGAGATGGCTTTTCATGACACATGGACATCAATTACCCATACCCACTAACTGTGTACGCAGTACACTGACTTAGTAATGTCACGAAATCGTGAGACATTGACATCCGTTTATAATTATAAGAACTTGGATGTAAATAAGGATGTTTTAATACTGTAAAACACCCAGACGGTTTTGTTAGTTCCGAGTGCACTATTTTCCTAAATGTAATATACACAACAAATATATTACTCATATATTATAAGAATGATTTACATTAAATACTTCTGTAGTTATCTTCTTTCATTGAGAATTTTGGAGAGAGAAATTATCAAAATATCTCAAATTCTTACAATCTAATTATCAGTATAAGGATATCCTCAATAGTGTAACCAAAAAGAAAAAGTAAATGACAGCTTGGGAATTTTTGTCTTTCCGGTTGAGTAGGGCCTGATACATGGCACGAAGAGTACCCGACTTGTGGAGGTACTAGGCAATCACCCATCGATATAACTGACACCAGTGCCGTCCACCAAGCTTTGGGAAGTATTTCATTCGACGAACCATCCACTGGGACAGCGATGTCTCTTGTTAACACAGGTCATTCAGGTAAACAAGTACTTTGTAACAATTGAAGTAGAGACTTATCTATTTGATAGACTGCGGCGTGTAACACGAAAATAGTAACTGGTACCACCAGGCTATCTCTTAGACAGACGGGACACAGGACACTAGTGACAGAGATGACACGAACAATGTAATCGAAGACACACCTACAGATAAATTAGTGTTAATATAGCGTGATCGATAAAAAAAAGTCATTGTCTAGGACACGTGTTGTGTACAGTCACTTCAAAATCCTAACGTGATATAGTGTTTTATCAACGTGGAAAGCCTATGGGGGCTAATCTATTATTAGACAAGCAACATATCGAAAATCACCCTGCCTTGATGGAGTATAATCCTCTCTACTTCAATTTTCAAAAATGTACATAAATTACATATGATGTCAACAATTGGGGGATATTCTGTGTGCATATGTTACTCACCGTGTTTACAAAAGACATTATAATTTTGTCAGTCTCTTAAAAGGTTGAAAGTTTAGTGGACAACAGTTCCTAACTCAATATATGACAAAGGAGACAATTACATGAAATAAAAGACAAAAACGAGTTCCTTTTAAAATTTGCATTTAAAAATTTTCATCACCATCATCACCATCATCATCATCATCATCATCATCATCATCATCATCATCATCATCATCATCATCATCATCATCATCATCATCAACAACAACAACAACAACAACAACATCACCATCATCATTATCATCACCATCATCACCATCATCATCTTTCAAAGGAACTTTAATGCTTATTTGTCCTATGTACACAAAATACTAAGATATATACAAAAATGGTAAAGATCGAGGTTCGATTCAATACTGTTGTACTGTATGAAGACTGATATTTACATCGAGTTCTACAAGTTGTAAGTTATTCAAGTACAGAAAAAAAGTGGCAGTATGATGGCTAAAAGTTGTATTGAAACAATGCGTTATGTGGCTAGAATGTAGAAATGGTAAATTTAATACTGGAGTTTATACTGTTTGTAGCTAAAAATTGAAGAGGAGTTGTCCGTCGACTACGCGGCATACGGCGTCGTTGATGGTCCAAATTGCTGAAAAGATATCTATACATTGTCTTAATCTGTAATGTTCAAATTCTAATTGTACTCTTGCTCGTATACGCGTTTTAAATATTTCCAATGGGTCGACTTGAGTTGTGTTGTCCATTTTATTCCTTCTGGCGATGTGTATTGACATTTTTGCTGTTGACGTTATGTGGGTGAAGAGGAACATGGCACGTTTGTTGGTGAAGGCTCTGCTTTTCTTCGGTGGATTGATGAAAAACCACGCCATTGGTATTAGATGATCGTTGTTGATAAGACGGGAGATGATAACTGTGATGAAGGCAAGTAATCGTTGGATTTGTTGGCAGTCGATGAAAATGTGGAGAAGGGAGTCTTTGTCGCCACAATGTGGACAATCAGAGTCTTGGCGAAATCCTGAGTTGAATAAATATGTACCTGTAGTGTATGCGCCATGCAGTATACGCCATTGTAGATCTCCTTCTTTCTTTATAGTTGGCGGGTAGTAGCATGCTTCGTAGTTTGGATGTAGATGGTCGGGTAAGCTTAATATGTCTCTCCACACAGTGTCTAGTCTATTCGGTTGTTTGTTAGCGTGTTGTTCTGATATCAAATATCTATAAATTGCACCTTTCTCTAGTTTATAGAGTGCAATGTTGAGTTCGGGTGAGTGATAAAGTTCGATCGAATAATGTGGGTTCTGGGTTTCGGTGGATGATTGGTCTTCAAGGTAGTCGTTGATTTTTATCTTTAGGATATCAGGTATTGCCTGGTGAGTTACTTTTAGAGTGAGGGCAAGTATGCGGTTTGAGTGAATGTTAACTTTGTCGCTGATATCAGTGGAGGTGAGCCAGCGTTTTTCATTCTTATCGATGAGGTCACCAATTTTAGTAATGCCTGCGTCTACGAAGTGATGAAGTGTAAATGGTGTTCCATGGATGGGATGTAGAATAAGTGGGTTTTGGAATAAAGGTTCGTTGATAATTTCCGATATGGTCTCTGGGTCTCCTTTACGTAGTTTCTTAGTTGAGTTCCAACGATGTAGTAAATCAACGTAGAAGTCTGGCATCTGTGTTTTGTCCGGGTTGATATCAATTGTTAACAGTAACTGTCTTTTGTAGTTTAAATTACCGATTTTACTGAAGAAGTAATCCATGAAGCATGATGACGGGTGGAGGTTGTCTTGGTAGAGATAACGTTGTATGTGGCTTATTCGGAGTGACGTGAGCCGAGTTTGGAGATGTATTAGTCCCTGTCCACCTTTTTTGAGAGGTAGACAGATAGTTTCGACTGGTATCCAATGGCGACCTTGCCAAAGGAATCTAAGTAATAATGTCTGAATGTATGATATGGTATCTTTGGTTGGTGTAATACAGTTAAGTCTATGAAGTAATTTTGACGCGATGAGATGGTTTATGATAAGTATACGGCCTCTATATGACATTCCTGGAGCGAAGGTTGACCAGTATTTAATTTTGTTTTCAATTGTGTTGACAAGTTCTGTCCAATTTCTTCGATAGTACGTGTCAGTGTTGCCGAGGTAGACTCCTAGAATTTTAAGTCCGGTAGAGTTCCATTTAATACCTAATGGATTGTCTATGCGGTTGCGCCACGATGCAACCCACAGGCCTTCTGATTTTTCGAGGTTCACTTTTGCGTTTGATGCCTTTTCGTATACTTCTAGACATGTTTGTAACTTGTTAAAATCGTCGTTTTCGGTCTGTAGTACCTCTACGTCGTCAGCATATGCTGATAAGATGGTGTGCATGGGTACGCCTGGTAATGTTAATGGAGTTATTCCACTGTCGGTTCGTATTCTGTTCAGTAGTGGCTCGAGAGCGATGACGTAGAGTTGACCTGACAGGGAACATCCTTGTCGGACGCCTCTCTGTATTTTTATGGGAGTAGTTAACATGTTGTTGATACGGATTAGTGACTGTATGTCTGTATAAAGAACTTTAATGTAGTTGATGAAGTGAGGTCCGACTCCGAATGATTTCAGGGTTTGGAATAGGTAGTCATGGTTTATTCGGTCGAACGCCTTTTCCTGGTCTAACGCTACAATTCCAAGGGGTTTGTCATTATTATTTGCATAGAAGATATTGTCGCGTAGTAAGTGTACATTATCAAAAATCTTGCGTCCTGGGATACCGCATGTCTGATCTTTGTGCACAATCGTTGATATGACAGAGCGAAGACGAGTGGATAGAGCTTTAGTTATAATTTTATAGTCGCTGCACAGTAGGCTAATGGGTCTCCAGTTTTTAACTAATGCGTTGTCACCGGTTTTAGGATGGAGGCTGATGATTGCTTTGCGACACGATAGTGGGAGTGTTCCGTTTTCGATAGACTGTGTAAATACTTGATGTAAGTCTTTGCCAAGGATGTGCCAAAATGTTTGGTAGAATTCACTTGGAAGGCCGTCTATACCTGGAGAGCGGTCATTTGATAGGAGTTTAACTGCATTTGTAAGTTCTTCATAGGATATTTCACTGTCAAGGTAGTTGCGATCCGGGTCGGTAAGTTGTGGTAAGTTTTCGAGTAGAGTATTCTGGGCGATTGAATCAGTTGGTTCGGGTGTATATAAGTTCTGGTAATAGTTGTATATGATGTCTCGTATTTCGTGTTGGTCTTCTGTGATGCTGTTGTCGGCGCGTTTTAAGTGGACAATGGGTCTTGATTTCCCTTTGTCTTGTTCGAGAGTGAAGAAAAATTTACTGGGCATGTCGCTGTCTTGGAGGAATTGATGACGTGATCGGACGGCTGCACCTCTGCTGTCAGATCGGGTAAGTTGAATTAGTAAGCTTTTCTTTCGGTTGTATTCATTTCTTAAGTCATTGTCTATGTGTATTCTTTCTTCGATGCGTTGGATGTCTTTTTCTAGTTGTACTTTGGTAAGTTTACGTTCGTTGTGTTTTGAGATACAGAACTGTTGTGTTAATAGTTTTATTTTCCATTTTCCGATTTCCCACCAGGTCGCGAGGTTGGCATACTTGTTTTTTTCTTTGGTCCAATTTCCCCAGAAGTGTGATATAAGTTGACAATAATTGTCATCTTTTAATGTTTCGGTGTTGAGGCACCATACAGGATTGCGTTTTTGAATTTGTTTCTGTGCTAAGGTTAATTTCACCAAGGAGTGGTCGGAGAATGCGAGGCTGGCATTTTGAATGGCTATTGTTCTAATGCGTGTTTTCAAGCATTTGTTTATGTAGATTCTGTCAAGTCGTGCTTTTGTATCATTTCTGTGCCAGGTGTAATTGCGATTGTTGTTATGGTGATGACGCCAGGCGTCGATGAGTTTGTGTTTACTTATCAGGTTACCGAGGCCACGTACTGTATGTGGATCTGATTCACTGCATTGTTGTCTGTCGAGTTCTGGATTTAGTGTGCAATTAAAGTCCCCTGCTAGGATAATAGGATCTTCATTAAGTTTTGGTAATAATCCATTCAGTTTCGTGAAGCACTTCAGACGTTCTTTTGCATTACAATGTGCGTAAATGTTGATGATATTTACAGGTGTGTCGTTGACTGTTGCGTGAGCGTGTAAAATATGGCCTGGGATTGGTTCTGATTTCTCTATTATTTCAACTTTACTCTTCGGCGAGAATAGAATTGCTATTCCAGCACTGTTGTTTGTCCCATGCGATAAGATACACTTTGATCTCCATACAAGTGGCCAAATAAGTTCATCGCTAGGTATAGAGTGAGTTTCTTGGAGGAGGTAGAAGTCTGCGGGATGAGACTGTTTTAAGAAGTCAAAAACTTGATAACGTTTTAACGAATCACGACATCCGCGAACATTAAGTGTTGCACAGGAAAGGGACGCCATGATGAATATTATTGTGAAGAGATATTTAATCATGATGAATGTGCGGATTTAGGAGTGTTTTTGACTTTTTGATGGTTTACCTGTTTTTCGTGTGTGTTCTCTTATTTTCTTGATGAGTTTGTAGATACGTGCTTTCTGTGCTGCGACAAGTGGTTGGGTTGATCGGTAGTTATGGAGATCTTTTGCGAGTTGTTTTAAATTTGGATTGAATTCAATGCATAGTTCGATTATCTTTCTTGAATGTTTGCTTTCTTCTAAGAATTCTTCTATTGATTGTACTGTTACGTCGTTGAGAAGTGATGATTCTGAGATATCTGACATGGTGGATTCGTTGTCATCCATATCTTTTGCTGTATCTCTTGAACTCTCTTCTGTTGTTTCCCCTCCGATGCTTTGGAGGGAAAGAGGCGAGTAAGAAGGGCTTGGTGCGGCTTCAGTATATGTGTTGTTATCTGTGTTGTATAGCTGATCATCCCGTGGCGCAGTAAAGTCTGATAGTCCGGACAAGGCGAGCGAAAAAGATGGTGCTGGGGATGACACTGGAGACTGCTGTGTAAAAGAAATGTTCGGGGTTGAAGGAAGAGGTGAAGGAGGGGTTCGTACCCTCTCTTCGACTTGAATGTTCGTACTTGTTTTGTTTTCTGGTGTGTCGTCTTCGTTGTCATTGTTCATTTCGTGTTCTGTGTCTGAATTTAAGTTCATGAGTTCTTCATCGTTGTGTTCGTTTCTGTTAGTTTCTACTGCTTCTTCTTCATCGTGTGTAGTATCGGTATCGTTGTTTAGTTTGTTGTCACGAATGGTCTTTTGGTTATCGTTGTTGTCGTGATCATTTGCAGTGATGGTTGAATGACCAGTGTTCATCACTTGTTCTGTGACGTTGTTGACAGCTGATCGGGTGTTGTTGGTATTTTCTGTTGTATTATTCATATGTTGATCGGTGTTACTGGAATGTGCGTTATTGTCATTTACAACCTGTTGATGTTCATCTTGGTTAATGGCGGTCATATTGGGGTTATTTTCACTTTCATTTTCGGGTGGTGTTTGT
>NC_135566.1:11672500-11697500 GCF_964340395.1 Glandiceps talaboti
AACCCCTTACAAACAGGACGAACTTTATCCATACAAGTTGTACATTAAAGATGAAGAAGAAAATAAACCAATATGAAAGTTTGAAGAAAGAGAAATCTGAACTCTGTATTATTAGTTGGCGCTTTAGAGTATTATCGTCGTAAAGCAATGTCACCTCTTTACGGCACCAGCAGAACAATCTTTATGTAGCTGTTCTCACAAGGATGTAGAGTGTGCCATGTTTGCTATACAAGAGAACCTCGGACATGATTCATCCACTTGTTGTCATATACACTGTGTTATTTTCTAAGGTGTTATCAACCAACAATAACTTTTAGTAAGATATCAAGCCATGTCTTCACATCCTGTATCTCCACTAGTTTCTCAATTTACTACAAAAGCAATGACTTACCCAAAATGATAGTTATCCTTTGTTAGAATATATGGTAATCTGATTCAAATTAGAATTATTCCTTACATTGGATTTGTGTAAATATTAATAGCTATTAAAATTCTGTAATGTTATATACTATTTACATTTTATACTTTATATATAGATATTGAATTTGTGTAATTTTGATGAAAAGATTAAATGCTCTCAGACTAATTGTTCTAATGGGTCGTGAAACTATGTGAAGTGAAGCATAGTTATTTACAATAGAAGCCAGATAGCATGAAGCAGAATATCGTTTAAAACTCGACAAATTATTTCTAAACATTGCTACATTGTATCGTCTGGCACAATACAAATCTTACTGACACTGCTACATTTTATCGTCTGGCTATAACTCCTATGTTATAGCCTGTCGCAACAAAACCCCCACACTTCTGCAATTTTTCATCTGGCGTAGCGAAAATCTTACAAAATTGCTGCATTGCCTTTGCTCTAACTCTAGGCGATCTGCGCCCGTGAAAGGAGTAAAATGTAACAATAAAATTTTGTTGGGTCAGGTGATTGAAGTGTAGTGGTGTTAATAGTAAGATTTTTCTTCAGAGGCAGACGCCGTTTTGTTTTGGGCTAACTGACTTCAGTTGTAACATTATTTGATTTACCAGGTGAAATGTAATGATCTGTGACTGATACGAAGTGGTCAGCTTTTTAGTCAAACCAAAGCAAGCCCGGAGACTTCATGGCTATCTGACTTGGCAATAAATCATTCGACAAAACAATCTCTGAATAGTTACTTTTTTTTCAAAAACAACTTGCCAGTTTGGAATGTTAATTGACATCAAAGAAGCAATAAGTGTCTCGTACAAAGAGCCTTGGGGTGTGCAGGTACCTTGGTCCTTCTTTGATTGACAGTTGTCGTGATGTGAAGAACTTTTAAGTTTGACAAAGCGAAACTGAGGACGTAGTAAAGATGTCTAGAATGACCTCAGTTGGAGCAAAGGTTCTGTATCACTCGTAAAACAACTTGTTTTAGTGTTCTGCGATGATTTTTATCGCATTTACAGTTATTCGTTGCAAATCAAGAATTTATGGTGTTCTACGACTACTACAGTATCTTCTACCACACATACACAATGTTAATACACCGTACCTAAATTGGTTCAGTAAGTTTTGTCGAAGTCAGGACGTAAGCGAAGTACAATGCACATTTGTCAAAATATGTCAAACACAGATCAGGTCACTTCTTCAATACAATTTGCATTTTAAAAAAAGTCACCCTATTCTTCTTATCACGGTGTTTGTCGTCAGCCAAGACTTATAAATTGGGGCCGTCTAAAAATTTTCAATGAACTGACAACTCCAAGTACCAAGACATGTGTGTCTCTATCTTGTATTAGAGTAACACAGTCCTCGCAAAGAAAATGGAAACAGATAACTATAATTTATACAAATATAGACATAATTTACTAATGATGCGTAGCCTGTCTGCCCCTGTCTGTGTGTCTGTATATGTATGTATGTATGTATGTATGTATGTATGTATGTATGTATGTATGTATGTATGTATGTATGTATGTGTGTGTGTATGTATGTATGTATGTGTGTGTGTGTATGTATGTATGTATGTATGTATGTATGTATGTATGTATGTATGTATGTATGTATGTGTATGTATGTATGTATGTATGTATGTATGTATGTATGTGTATGTATGTATGTATGTATGTATGTATGTATGTATGTGTGTGTGTGTATGTATATGTATGTGTGTGTGTATGTATGTATGTGTGTGTGTATGTATGTATGTATGTATACTGTAATCAAATGATAATAGAAACTTCCTAGTTTTCATCTTCATTCCTTTGTCGTGCCTCTTATCTCAATCTTCAATATGTCCGTCGTTTCCCTTTATCTCGAAATAATATATATGATTGAAAGTGACGTAACCTTCGACCTTCCTTTTTCACTTCAAAAGAAATGCAGTTTGAAGGTCACGTGGTAATAATGATACTACACAAATTCTGACACATTTCTATGAAACTACTCGTACAGATGGAAATTGTAAGACCGGAATGATCACGAGTCCATTCTGTAACCGATATCGCTGTTCGCCAATATCCTGTATTTTATTATTCAGTAATATCATTTCCTCCTAGGAAAAGGTCATAGTCAGTCAAAGGTCATCTTTACATCAACTCTGTTTATATGAAAGTATAGTCTTATAGTCATCACGTGATGAAATTTAGCTGAATATATAATTGACGTAATTTATTCAAATATTTACTTTAATATTATAGAGCAAATATGTTATGTAAATTTTGATTTGTGCTGATTAAATCTGATGTAGGGATACTATACAATAGGCTACATTTCTTTACTGTACCTTCGACGGTGTATTGTTGTCTATAATTTTATGATTGTGTCGCGCTCATAGTGATAGCATCTTCCCACGCTTACTCTCACAACAACAAATTCTAAAAATAACAATATGAGAAGGGGGAAAAACTGAAAGGAAAACCAGCCATACTCATGCCAACAGAAGATTTTAATCAAGTTGTTCAGGAGCTAATAATACAATTTGTTCACTACAGTCATCAGTTCCTGAATATACAGAGTCCCTTTTATGAATTACATGTATGTACTGACGTGCGTGTCAAAGTAGTAGAGTGTGCTGGTAGTGTGACGTCACTACTATGCATGACTTGCCGATATTCATATGCAGTGTTGCAAGCATAATATTACAAATAATTTTTTCATGAAATGGGTTTACAAAAAAAATCTATAACATTAGACTTGAATTTATGAAAAGAATCTCAAATTGTGACATTCTTGGGTTTTTTTTATACCTTGGAGATAAGAGGAAATAATAAGAGGTTGTTTTAAAATACAGTGACTGAGAACCGTATATGAAATGTATATCCTAAAATGTTGCCTGGCATCTCGAGTAGTGCCACATTGCAGACACTGAGTCGTGTCCTAATTCTTATCAACCTAGGGAGTCTACAGAAATAGAAACCATGCAATCTGTAACTGATCGCTTAATCAATCGATCGATCGATTTATCGAATTTTTTACTCTATGGTAAATTTCACCAACTAAATTGAGAAATGGTGTTGTGTTATATATCCCATTTTAATATCACATGTCTACAGAAGCCGGCTTACTATCACTAGAAGGTCAGTGACCTCACGTCACAGCTGTTATACTACATCGTATTAATTAAAGCTAGTGGACAATAATAGAGATGTTACAAGAGACACAGAATCCTTCGACTGTTCTACCATAATACATGTACTTTGAAAGGAATATGATTGAAATATACATGTTATTATTATAACTCTTTAAGATAGAAATGCATAAATATATCTAGCATTAAAATAATTTGTGTCTAATAATAATTGTGATGATAACTTATAAAGCGCCAGTATTTCAAGTTATATCGCTCAAAAGCAATACTAAACATTGTGTGTGTGTGTGTGTGTGTGTGTGTGTGTGTGTGTGTGTGTGTGTGTGTGTGTGTGTGTGGGTGGGTGGGGGCGTTAACGTGGACATGTAGACACACTTGTCAACACATGCAAATTACCATACTAATAAACTGGACAGTTCCTTATTATACAAACTATAAGTACACGAATTATAATTGACCTTTTTTCTACAGTTTCATCAAATATACATTCAAATATTAATTACCCAATACTTATATTTTGTTTAATATTCATAATATTCATATTTACGTTTCTCGATACATTCTTGCTGAGTGTTATGTTAATATCCACATATAAAACTGTATTGATAGATAGGTCAGAAGGTTGTTTCAAGTGGTTGGGGCATGACAACTCGTTAGCTCTATTAGAGGTATTTGTCATGTCCTTCACTAGTGTCTGTATAAAGTACTATTCGTACATTAGTGAAAAATAATACAATATAATACAACATAGTAAGCAATGAAGAATTGTCCATTGTCCACGAAATTCACTACCGAAATGTTCACATTTTGTAATACGATAATGAGCTATAGGAGCTATAGTATGTCATTCTTGAACAACTACAAGTCATTGTCACTTCGACCTTGTGTAGTAACCTTAAGCTTGCCCATATAACCTTATATTGGTGTATTCATGGCTTTCACATCTACCCATAACATCTCAAGTCTCTCTCAAAGGGAATGTGACCTCAATAAGTTCTAGATCAAAGCAGCTCAGCTGAAACGAATTAATATTCAAAAGTGAAAAATCTACTTTTACTTTCATTGCTGAGCTACATATTTTCAGAAAGCAGCCCGCCTATTTCTTCACTGACCCTTTATTTGGTATGACCTCAGGACTCGACCAATAGCGTACACGATTGAACAATGTGAGTGTTTTACACCACGACACTCGCGACGTATGAATTTTATACCACATTGTAGTGTTCACTTCCACTGGACTGAGACACAGCACAGCAGCGACCATCCACTTCTCACTTCAGCTTGGTAAAATAGCCAAATAACGATCAACGGTGAATGTCAGAAGAATGAATATAATGGCAAGTCATCACGTGGTTGCTATAATCACATCGCTGTTGGGATTACTCAATATTGGTTATTGCTCAGGTAAAAATACTAAAATATGTTATATTTACGGTGGTAGGCCCCGGGGTGGTGGTAGGGTGGGGATGCGTGAGTGAGTGTTTGTCACTAACTCCACAAAAGAATCCCGAAAATTCTCGGCTTATATTCTCTCTTTTAAAATGTCTACTATGTGAGTTCTATTAATCTCCTCTTTCTATACCGTCTAATACAAGAAAGGTCAGGCGCCTAGAAATAGGCGCTCAGTGCATAGCGGAAGATAGTCGGATTGTGTTACAGAAATGTACTTTTGGTCGAAACAAGCTTTTCTAGTCACACATCTACTCCCGATATTTGGTTTCACCAAAGCCACGATTTATGAATTATATGTACTTGATTTTTACAGAGAAAAAATACGGTGTAGTTGGCAATTTTTTACTCCTTGGTGCTTAGAATCGCATAGCGTAGATGTCGTGCGGTTCCTCCATTGACATGTATAGTACAGCTAGACAGTTATCAGCTAATGCAATCCAATTGTACACGCATACTTAGAATAGCAGCCATGCGGTCATATGCGTACGAATTACAGGGCATGCATGGTATCAAAATTGTGGTTGAGAAAAGCTGCCAGGTTCTTGCTCTTGAGTAATCCGCCAATTAATCCACTAAGAGTTGAGTCAAAACTATACGTCATTCATTACAAGCCTATGACATCATTTCTGCCATTGCCGACATTTGATTAGTTTTGCCTAGGCGATAGTCACTGTAAATACTAAGTATAAACAGAGGTGAAAGTAGAACGCTTTACGCGTCGTTCTTCACAAACAAATGAACTAGTGTGAACTAATTTGAACATCATGTAAATACCGTATAGTCTATTGACAACATCTTCATTCTTGTTGACATGGCAACAAGTTATTTCTTATTTGTATTTCACTCTCAACTCGTATGAGGTTGTAATATGATGCCAATGGTAGGGCAAATGACAAGAGATGAATACTTCTGCGGCTAGTTACTACTATAATTGTGTACGACATCAAATATGTTGTATGTCAATAGTGTCAATGGGGGAAAATGGGTTGGAATACTTCGATAGAGAGATGACAAACTCTAAGCTTTCTTCTAAGACGATTAACTCTGCTCCTAATACGTTTACTGCATTTGATATGCGCCCTTGCCTGCGCGATATGCATTTTTACGATGCTAGCATATCTACCAAAGCTGTGTGATTCAATTACCCTAAACGTTGCTACCAATAACGTGTTTACACCACTTTCGTCTGACGAGTAAGCCTACTTCTGATATCAGAGGATTTGATTTTCGTTGATAACAAAAAATCTGCTATGACGGTTTTGACTGATTTTAGACTTAGATTTTCAACTTGACGCTCTTCACCAATCGGTATATTGGAAACATTTGCGAAAGTATTTACAACTTTGGACAAAATCCACTTTCTTTGTGGAGTGCTGAGTATTTCCATGCTGTACAGTCAAGTGGGTCAACATACGTTCCAGGTGAACAATAGAAACAATACAAAACGGGTCAAGAACGGGAACAGAGCCCACACTATGTTTACTAACTCGAGATTTACAATACGGATATGAAATACAGCAGTTTTAATTTGCCCCGACACACTTTGGACTATGACGGTAGAAAGTGTTTATTGGGACACAATTAGTCATGACTAGTGATAAAAACTGAAAGCAACCTGCATGTATTTGTTTGGAAAACAAAGACCGTGTTTTTTAACCAAAGCAAAATTCCGTGGTGTAAACCTAATATAGCTACTGAGAAAGTTTCCCAAGTAAAGCCGATATGGTAATGTAAGTTACATTGACATTGTCAATGTCTTCAAACATCTCAACCATATAACAAGTTCAAATTAGCAATGAAGGTCAGATGAGGTCAGTGTGTGCCGCATGATATTAGTTTCACGGTCACTCTTTGTCCCATTCGACAAAGTCGGCACCATAAACATCACAAACAATTTCACTGTAAAAGTGGCGTCGCCTAAAATTACCAACAAGTAGGTCGCGTTGTAAACTTTTCTATAGATACTCATATATTTGGCTAGGTTAGGCATTTAAGTACTTAGGTGGCGAGATCAATGTTCAATGTAGGATCACAAATTAAATTCTTTTAGTTAGGCCTCAGACCCCCCCCCCATCCCCACCCTCAACTAACTAAATTGGCCAAAATTGAAAATATTTTCGGACAGCACAATCAATTTCAAATCAGTGTGTAGTAGAATGTAGTTAAGGAAAAATCGTTCTTTTGCTGACACTTTACTTTATTTTAGTGCGTGCATTTACTATAGTAGCGAAAATTCTTCTATGTCTCAATTTGACGACATTTTTAAAGAAATAGTTTGCATTTAGGGGTACAAACAGACCCATTAGAAGTAACATCGATGAGAACAAAAATGGCTCATACCCCATCCCCACCCAATTTCGATTTTTATCCTACACTGAACTGTTGATCTCGCCTTTTATTCCTATTCAAAATTCTTCTTCTTCTTTTTTAAAGTGCATTCGTGTTGACTTTAAAATGTAGGTGTTAAAATACAATAGGTATGCTGTTTTTTTATCGAGTTGTAAAGCTTTCGTATAGGTTACTGGTTCCTGACCAGTCGTTAAGCACTGAAATGACGTAATCAGTGTTCAGAAAAGACAACTCTGCGTGAAATATATTCAACATAATGACATTTCCCAGTGTCGATTGAAAAAGACTGAAAACAAATCAACGTGCAAACAAAAGTATCCAGGAGACTTGACCCAACATGCTTCATTCGGTACTTATTTATTTTTTGTGACTCGCCCCTTTTTAGTAGCACAACTCAGCTAAGGTCAGTATGCTACATGCGAGGTCAAATGTCTGCCTGTTAAAATGCTGTGTATGTATGTATGTATGTATGTATGTATGTATGTATGTATGTATGTATGTATGTATGTATGTATGTATGTATACTATGTAAACGACTTATAGGCAAAATCTACTGGGTCGATTGCTATATTTGGTATGAATGTTGCTTTTTGTATTGGGGATGGGGTTTTACTAAAACATTATAAACATTATAAACTACAACCATCCCCCCAAATAGGAGTTCTTCTGTCTAAACCACTACCTATGGTCATAAAATAGATGCTAGTAAATATCGATGATGTGAAAAGTGGTAAGGCAATGTACAGAGTTGATTACTGTTTATAAAAAATACACATACCAGATGTCATAGTGATAATACATTCAGGCTGGTTACCAGTTGAATGCAGAGCACGCCATATGGAGAACGTTTTGTACTTTATTATCATAATTGTGCAATAAACAATTCTAATAATACCTTACATCAAGCTGTGCTCAAAGTCCATTGAATCATAAACAGTGGAGGGGAATTAAACCACTGTCTATGATTGAATGGTACAGCACTGTATCTATGAAGAGATTAACGTAAAACTTTCAGTGTTTACACACCTACTCCATTGCACAGTCACAGACTCAGTGTTTGAAACTAAACGCGTAGATATCTAGATTATTGGTTTAGCTTCCTGTGAATAAAGCCAACCATGTTAAATTTATTTCCATGAAATTGCAGAAGAACAGCTACATATAAATTTTAATGACACATACAAGAGGTTATTTTTATTGTTGAGCTCAATTCAAGCTTAACATTTGTTTGTGTATATTGCTCAACATTTGATTCCCCCTCCCAAAGACGCACCCAAATGATCTGTCTGCCAGAGTTGTGCAAGTGAGGCTCAAACTGTAGTGTATACTTTATCAGTAGTATAATCAAACAGATTTACTGCACCACATAATAAAATGTCGATGAGAAGTAGATGATAGCAATATTTATCCCTGTTTTGCCATGACAACAGGCAAAGCATACACGCTGTGCAAACAGTCATCGAGAAAGTTAACGTTAATCTTCGAAGTTACTAATGTCTACAGATACCGCATATACCCACTACATGCCTCCGATGTACATTGTAGGACGTGTTTGTATGTAACTGATGAGTGCATCCATTGTGTTAGAGGCGTCTAATCAATCAATAAATAAATCAACCAATCAAAAGAACTTGTATAGCCAAGACGACATAAAGTGTTATGGTGCTGAACAACAAAAGATCATCGTAAAAAGTTAGAAAACTCTTGTAAACAGATGTGTCTTGATGCCCTTCTTGAATTCATCATCGACAGTGGGCGATGAACGAAAATCATTGACATTGTCTTTAGAAACGATATATTCATTCTGTTTTTGATCTGTGAATATCAACACAATGATTACAAAGTTGGTAGAAGTTACGAGTCACATTTTTATAGCATGCATGTACTTTATTTTGTCATTTTATGTCACCTAATACATATACACGCTTGCGCGACAGACAGACAGACAGACAGACAGACAGACAGACAGACAGACAGACAGACAGACAGACAGACAGACAGACAGACAGACAGACAGACAGACAAAATGTATACATACACACCACGCTTTCAGGTAGGCTGATATATGTACAGACACGGACAGGCGAAAGTGTATGTTCCATTAATTACCTAATTGTAAAGATCGCTCTTAACTTTTGTGTTTTTGTCTCTTTTGTATTCAAACAGAGACGACCTGGGGTTATGGTCCCAACGATGGTGAGTAACAGTTTGTGAATTTTAAATCACCCATATATCATTCTATTTAGGTTGAGAGGTTACACCTGTATACAGTAAATCATACACCGCACTGCAAGTTGTTTACCTATAAAAACTGTAAGTTATTTACATTGAAACATTGATACCTTAGTCAGTTGTAATTCACACAGGCTAATGCCGCTAAGAAATCTTGCCTTGGCGGTTATTGGCCGGGGTTGCCATGAGCCCAGTCTACCGTTGGTAGAAGGTTAAGATTGCTCATACCATGGATGCACACAAGTAACGTGCATTTTATATGACGGTCGTTATGCTGATGATGTGAACGTGGAGGATGATGATGATGATGATGATGATGATGATGATGATGGTGATGATGATGATGATGATGGTGGTGATGATGATGATGATGATGATGATGATGATGATGATGATGATGATGATGATGATGATGATGATGATGATGATGATGATGGTGGTGGTGGTGGTGGTGGTGGTGGTGGTGGTGGTGGTGGTTGGGGTGGTGGTGGTGGTGGTTGTCACAAATGACGTATGTATAGACTTACTGGTTAATGATAACTTCCAACAACTCGCATGTTTTTGTGAAGTTTGAAAATCTGTTTATTCATCGTCTGGGTTGTTAACAATACCATTCGTTACGAGTGTGTCCTGGATTGTATAATGTGTATACAATCTTGTTTAAGGTTCCCAGACTATGATTCATTATCTCTTTGTACCGAATATCGTCTATATGTATTGTACTGTGAAAGGTGGCCTTTCAATTCTTTCACAAATCTATTGACGTGATTCAAAGGCATTTTACACGTTCTGAGAATGAGTCACACGGTTGGTCGACATGGTCCTCGTGAATAGTCTCCATAATAAAGGAATCTTTAATCCTTACACAACAGAATAAGCCGGTCACTTCGGTAAATGTCACTTGTATATAGTACCAGGAGAGGGTACCCGAGGACAAACTCTGACAAAGGAAATCAAAGTACTGTACGTAGTTTGTAGTGTATCTAGTACTTTATAGAGGAATTACCAGTATGTCAGAGACAGACAGAGAGCGAAAGAGAGAGACAGAGAGCGAGACACACACACACAGGGAAAGAGAGAGAGGGGGGGGAAGGGGACAGACTGATAGACAGATAGAGACAACCGAAGCTGATCTAGAGAGATGCTCAATGACTAACTAGATGTATACCGGTAGGTGTGTCTGGGTAAAAACTGGCAAAGTTTAAAAGATTTCAATTTTGTCAGAGTTGGTTAAGGTTTCAACATTGTGAGGCTCTTCAGAAATAAAAATGGCAATGTAATGATATTTGGGAGATGATGACTTATGACCTATAGCGTTTTATAGACAACCACACTACTATAATTGCCATGAAAAAGAACGTAACAAGAAAACAGCGAGATAAACTGCTGTTATATTCAGAATACCTGTTTCACATGACTGCAAACTATTTGCACGGTGCAATGGAATGTATGAATAACTTGATTTTAGCATCATTCTTAACAGTGACCCCGTGACTGACTAGTATTTGGTGGCACATTTATTTAAAATTAATCGATTTTTTGGCGCGAATCATGGATATAAATTACGTCAACCACGCCAGCGGTGATTGTTTAAAATTACAGACCAGGGTACGATCCGTGATTTATTGCGACGCACCTGATATTCAATTGTGAGACTGGAGTAAAGTGATTTACTAATACCAAAGGCTATTGTCGTACCAGACAAACACTTTCTGAACTTCCTAGCAATGTGAATAATTTGAACACAATACAACTGAGAAATTCACCACTAACTTCACACTGTGTCGTGTTTGTCGTGTTGTGTTGTGTTGTGTTGTGTTGTGTTGTGTTGTGTTGTGTTGTGTCGTGTTTGTCATAAATGTGGTCTGTCGTATATATCGAGAACAGAAAGATTGACTGTACTCGTACTCTATGTTTGCCATGTAAGGTACGTTTATCTAGAATCATGATGGGCGAATGGTTAGAGTGGTCGGCTTAGAATCTATAGGTTGCAGGTTCGAGCCCCGTCGCTGCCATTTGTTTCTGAATGGCTAAAGCCCTTGAGCAAGTTTTGAACCTCGATTGTGCCTCAGTAATCCCAGCTGTATGATCGGGGACCTGGTAGGATAGAGGTTGCAATGTGAAAGCTTTAATCATTTACGCTTAATATAAATGCTCCCCATGGAGTTGACATTTGTATTTACGTGATGGAAACAGTGGAAACCTGAGAGTAAAGAAGGTATTTGTATTGTGTACAAATGGTCATGGTTCACAGTGTTGGGTTTCTTGTAATGACATGATCCCCTGATTTGTTGAAACCCGTAGGAATGTTAACTCTCTTAGTAAAAGTAGTAAAAGTAGTCAATTTCCTTACAATAAAAAAGTGCTTGACTCAAACGATTGGTTGACTGACTTGGGACTCATCAGCAGATTGGCTGACTGACTAACCAGGGAACGTATCGACTGATTCGATAACTGACTTGGGACTTTTCAGTTGACTTTCCAGTTGGAGTCTTGGCTAATTGAATATGGTCGGTTCGTTGGTTGGTTGGTCGGGCTGGCTGGTTGGTTGGTTGGTTGGTTGGTTGGTTGGTTGATTGATTGATTGATTGGTTGGTTGATTGGTTGGTTGATTGGTTGATTGATTGGTTGGTTGATTGATTGGTTGATTGATTGATTGATTGATTGATTGACTGAACTTCTTAGAAGTCTTTAACTATTGCTACTTTAGTATTCTCAAAGTCGAACTTAGTGGCATTTTATTTTTATTTTTAAACTCCCTTGAGAAGTAAGCAAGTTAAAAAAAAAACACGAAATAATGACAATGCGGCAAAATCATCGCACTGTATTTTTTTTACCATTGGTCCGTGGTTCTTTCTCTCAAACAGGACCAAGCACGTGGGCTGAAGAATTTCCGGAATTTTGTGCCGGTGATAAACAGTCCCCTATCGATATCAAAGCTGGCGAAGCTGTTGTGAGAGAATGGACTGCCTTGACATTTACTGGTTTTGATTCCACAACGTCTACGACGCTGGAAAATAACGGACATACAGGTACTATCCTAATTTTATTTCCCAGAAAGAGTCGTTCAAAAACGAAGAGTGCATCAGCATGCAAGGCTCGTACATCCGGGTATTTCAGGTTAATTTTCAACATCAAATGTATGCTGATATTTCATTCAGCCATTGTTTCATAAGAACACAGATTACATTTAAAAAAGATGGTAAGTAGGTCAGAAAATGCAAACTTGTTGAAGACTGAGCTAGGATTTCAGAAGAACCACGTGCACAACGACGTCAAAGTTGATTACACTTATACAGAGTTACCAATAGATTCAATATGACCATAGACCCTCCACCCACGGAGGGTCTATGATATCACTTTATACAACTCTGGTCTCGACTGGCAGCTCTATGGTATTTAAGTCATAGGGTTGCTGTGTACCACAGTCTCCATAAAGTAAAGTGTCGATATTTTTCTCCGGCTGGTTGTCACAGTTTATCTCAGAGACTCTTAAACATCTAGTACTTTACATATTTGACCTAATGTAATGAGATTCATACAGACATAGTTCTATACAGTATTGAACTGGTGACTCCTAGTACCCAAGAAGCTGCACGGAAGGCCTTTACATGATATTGACAGACATTCATGATACAGATTCTCACATGTATGATGTCTTCAAGATCTCTGATGTGTTATACTTTGTGTGGATGAGCAAAAGGACAAGCCCCCCCCCCAAAAAAAAAAAAAAAAAAAAAAAAAAAAAATCAGTCCTGGACATTGCTAACCATTTAGTAGAGTACTACATATCTGTATTTTAATCTCTTTTCGCTGTAGCCGTAGTGACACTCACAGCCGATTATTTTATCAGTGGTGGTGATTTACCTTCTGAATACAAAGCCGTACAATTCCATTTCCACTGGGGTGATGAAGATACAGTAGGTTCGGAGCATCAACTTGATGGCAAGCAATACTCTGCTGAGGTAAGGGACGGAGATATATGTATGTATGTATGTATGCATGTATGTATGTATGTAGAAATGCATAAGGAACTAATAAACCAGTCCGTATATATAGCTGTTAAATCCGACGTTTCGAATAAATATTCTTTTTCAAAGGAAAAATTGGCGAGACAGAGAAATGCCAGGTGAAAACCCGAACATGTATGTATGTATGTATGTATGTATGTATGTATGTATGTATGTATGTATGTATGTAATGTATGTATGTATGTATGTATGTATGTATGTATGTATGCGTGTATGTATGCGTGTGTGTGTATGTATGTATGTATGTATGTATGTATGTATGTATGTATGTATGTATGTATGTGTGTATGCATGTGTGTGTATGTATGTATGTATGTATGTGTGTGTGTATGTATGTATGTATGTGTGTGTATGTATGTATGTATGTATGTATGTATGTATGTAAGTATGTATGTATGTATGTATGTATGTATGTATGTATGTATCATGGTGATGATAATGTATTATGCCCACAATGATATCTATAAAAATTGACTCAGCAATAAAAAAAATGCAAGATGATGAAATGAAAAAATTGATATAATTGTAAACAAAGAGAGTTTATGACACATGTAATGGTTTTCTTGTCGATAAAATAATCTACATATACTGTAATTAACATATGGCTATTTACTTCCAGATGCATATAGTTGCTTACGACCATAAGAAGTACAATTCCTCTACCGTAGCCATAAATGAACCCGAGGGATTGGCAGTAATCGGTGTCTTCATTGAGGTAAATGGATTTTTAGCTTTGCTTACACTGTCGGTGTTTTCAAATGCTGTTTACTAATATTATAATCGTGCACTTCAGAAGACTGATTGTTTTACTGTAACTTTATCTTTTTCTAAAGGAGCAAAGGTTTGATATAATAATACAAGATTAGGAGTGGCCATCTACGGGGTATTACTAGATTTAGGATACCAACTTCTCTAAGGCTGACATGTATAATAGAGCTAAGAATACAATTTTTATTTTTACATTATGTGTACACTATTTATACAATATTTTTACATTATATGTGCATTATTTGTGCATTATTTTTACAATATTTGTACACTATACATTATTTGTACGTATACCTGTACATTATTTTAACATTATTTGTGCATCATGTGTACATTATTTGTACAATCTTTTTACATTATATGTGCATTATTTGACTGCATTATTTTTACATTATTTGTGATTTCTACATTATTTGTACATTATTTTTACATTTCTTGTACTCTATTTTAACATTATTTGAGTGCATTATTTTTACATTATTTGTACACTATACATAGTTTGTACATTATTTTAACATTATTTGTGCATTATGTGTACATTATTTGTACATTATTTTTGCATTATTTTAAAATTATTTGTGCATTATGTGTACATTATTTGTGTAGCTGCATATTCCCGATGGTTTTTATTAGAACGACGACATGTACTAGTTGTTTTCTTTATTTCTTCCTTGGCAGTTCCAGTTCTCCCCTCCTCTTCGTTCTTATACCTTGAAGTGTACTAAATGCATTTTGAAAAAACATGATATCGACATGTGATATAGTCGGTACCATTGCACAATACAACATCACACTACACAAATATCTTCACCTCAGAAAATAACATCACAGAAGTACACAACAGTGGGTTAACTTATTTTATTGTGTTTTACACGTCAGGTGGGTGGAAGTGATAATGCAGCTTTCAAGACGTTAACTGACGCACTTGATAATGTAGTAGCGAAAGGTAAGGCAATGCAGTTTAATTCCAACAAGAATATTACATTTGTTTTTTTACAAGCTGTATGTTTAAATGGCTGGTACAGGCATCATCTTGTCGAAATGTTCTAAAAATGTAATCAAACAAATTGTAATTAACTTTCAATTGTGTTAAAATTATATAATCCGAACGTAGGTTTAATTTACCAGATATAAAACCCGATGCCAACACCAGTATTCTGTAAAACGAGTCCTTAATTCTAGACCGAATTATAACAGTATTCGTTATTCTGGCGAAGAGTGGAGCTTGTTTGGTACTCAGTGGGTGACGGTTAAAGCCCTCTAGCCTGGGACTTAGACTATGATCAGAATCTTCAGTAAAATCATCCATTCTTGGACATTTGAATGGATATGAACCCATGACTAGTTTTAGGTGCATGTGCCAGTGTTTCAAAGTCTTTTAAAGAACAAAACATGTCCTGACAAAATTCTTAATGTCTGACTAATGTGCTATGTACATGACTTGTACAAATACAGGATTTTCTAAATACCAATATGGTTGAAGAGACGAACATGGTATGGAGTACACGTGTACTTCTGTCATATAATGAAAGTATGTTTCTTTTATGTTTAGAAACTTCACACACCTTTACAACCATGTTCTCTATCGAAGCAATGTTGCCTGTCAATCGTGATGTGTTCTATAGGTACGACGGCTCTTTGACAACACCGACTTGTAATGAGGTTGTGGTATGGACTGTTCTGAAGAATACAGTGCGGATTTCTGAAGCGCAGGTACGTAACGTTTACGTTTAATTTGTTTTAATGTAGTAGCCAATTTACGATCCAAACCAATCACGTGGGATTATTTGTAATTGTAATACCCCAAAAAATGAAAAATATTCATCGGAAGAATATAAATCAACCGAATCCCAGTAAAAAAGACTATATTTATTTGTAGTTGTGGTAATACCTAATTTGTGGTAATTGGAAGGATATCCTTACTAAAAGAATCTGGGTAGCTAAGACTGGATTATTTGTCGTTTTAGTAATACCTAATCTGAAGTGATTGTAAGGATGGCTCTCCTGTAAGGGGCAGGGTATTTGTAGTTATGGGAATACCTTATCTGGATGATGGGGAGGATAGCCCAAGTAGTGGTGTGGGTAACCAAGACTAGATTATTTGTAGCTATGGTAATACCTAATCTGGGGTGGTCGGACGGATAGCCTTCCTGCAAAGATGTGAGTAACAAGACCATTCTCGCCTTATATTACATAAGGGGAGGGGGTATCATTACACATTGGCGGTGGGGTGGGGTTGGAGTGACCATTATTGGACATAGTCATCTATATATCATCTAACACCCTATCAAATAACCCTTAGAGAACGATAGAGATAAATATTATTAAACTATTATTAATTAATTGATTAGTAATTACTCTGCAAGATTCAGTAGACAGGGAGGATAATCAATCAATTAATAACTGTATTTATTTATTTATTTATTTATTTATTTATTTATTTATTTATTTATTTATTTATCTATCTATTTATTTATTTATTTATTTATTGATGTATTTCTTTATTTTATTTCTTTATTTATTTTTTATTTATTTATTTATTTATTTTATTTATTTATTTATTTATTCATTCATTTATTTATTTTATTTATTTATTTATTTATTTATTCATTTATTTATTTTTTATTTATTTATTTATTTATTCATTTATCTATTCATTAGATTGCAAAATTCAGGGATTTGGAATTTAGCGCTGGAGATCCCATGGTGAACAACTTCCGTCCACCTCAAGCATTTGGTACTAGAACACTCTACGTCCGTGATCCAAGCAAAGATCCATCGAGCGCTTCAATATTGGTTATTTCCATAGCAACAATGGCTATGTCGCTTATTTCCAGCTATTTTCTGATTTGAAACAAATAGCCTACATGTTTCCTATTCGCGGCGATTGTCATGGTAACAGTTATAAAATTCCCCCTATTTTAGCCAAGGAATCAATTACAAATTAATTAAGAGTAACATGATAATTTTTTTCACTCAAATAACAAATGATATGTCAGGGTACTACAAGGTGAACCCTTTTCGAAAGGTCAATTTTGATTGGTTAGAAAAAATGTGAAATGACATCTGTTGCTTGTACTACGACAGTGGAAAGCGAGTTTTCAGCTAATGAAGATAGACACAAGCTAAAACTATTGTTGTGACATGCTGATATTAGCTATTGAATGGACGTTGATTTAATTGTACTCACAGTAGGGTGGCGTTTCTGATGACTTCCATGATTTTGCATTGCATATTTTTGGGGGGCATTTACAGTGTTTGATGACAGGGTAAATATATCCTCACAACATAGACACAGCTATAATATCATCCACTTGTACATGTACAATAGTTTTAGTTTCTGTTTATCTCAGTAAGGCCCCCAAATGGAAAAAAATAGTGTGTTTCCAATAAACCGATGGACCCTAGGTTAAGCCCCAGCCCGACCCTAAATATTTTTTGCATGCAAAAAGGTAAAATGGTAACAATTTTACCCCCCCCCATGCCTTTGAAGAGAGAAACCAGGTCTTTTTAGACTATAACAGTACAGTCTGCATGACATATTCGTCTACTTAACTTATAACTGTCTTCATTTACTTCTTTTACACCTCATCAAACTGCTCACAGAAGTATTGTGACCTACAAGTATCTTATCTTGGGGTTGAAGTAACTTTTAAAATGTTTTAAAGTAAAATGAAATACAAATTCCCTATCCTATTTTCTGAAGTCATATTATCGGAAACAAACATTTAAAACTAATTTGCCAAAGCTGAAAGCTCGGTTTCCAGAGTCAGAATGTACAGTTATGTATGTATGTATGTATTTATTTATGTATGTATGTATGTGTGTATGTATGTATGTATGTATGTATGTATGTATGTATGTATGTATGTGTATGTATGTATGTATGTATGTATGTATGTATGTATGTATGTATGTATGTATGTATGTATGTATGTATGTATGTATGTATGTATGTATGTATGTATGTATGTATGTATGTATGTATGTATGTATGTATGTATGTATGTATGTATGTATGTATGTATGTATGTATGTATGTATGTATGTATGTATGTATGTATGTATGTATGTATGTATGTATGTACGTATGTATGTATGTATGTATGTATGTATGTATGTATGTATGTATGTATGTATGTATGTATGTATGTATGTATGTATGTATGTATGTATGTATGTCCAATCATATGAACCATTCTGAAGCCTCCGTAAAGTCGTGGGCCAAACATGCCGCAGAAAACTGTTGATATGTCGATTATATTCTAGGTTTAGCAGGAGTATTGCACTATTCGTTAGGTCTGGATGTGTACAATACACCGTTTTTGTGTATGACGTGAGCTACTTGTGTCACAATAATAGACTTTATTCACTGAAATATTAATATGCTGTAGTTAGTACTCCAAATTGTAAACAGATACAAGATGGACTCGGAGACGACCATTACATACTTTTGAAATGAAGAATAAAATAAATATTATGGCGGTCTAGATCATGATAGTAAATCCTAAATTATGATAGAACATATTCCAATTATGTTCTGATGAAACTAAAAAGTACCAAATGAAATCGGGTTTCTGGAAGTACTTAAAGAAAACTTCAAGTGAGATTTGCCGTCTAATCATTTGGTTAATGTAGGAATTAACGTGAGACTAAAATGTTCATCCATTGTTTCTCAGAAATTACAATTTTCTTCATTACGTCAGGATTTTCGAAGATTTGTAAATACGTGTTTTTTATACAATAAGCCATTTACACAAACTTGGCTCATAATATCAAGAAAGTCATATAGCTATATTGAGAACTTCCACAAAATCAAACGCTTTAATATTGAAAGTACTAATACAAAATGGCAGTCTTTACCGCCAAAATCACATTTACAAACAACACAAGCCGAACTCGCCTATTTATGGCAATCGTTCGTTTGGAAGACTTTCGCGACTATTTCATTTATTTCAGACTCATTCTCGCGATCCAGCGTAATTTTTCTGCTCTCGCGCGAGAGAACGTGTTCTACCGTAAAAAGGACTAGTATTTTTTTTTATTTACGACGATGTTTAACCTCAAACTGTTTTGTTTTGTTTTGTTTTGTTTTGTTTTGTTTCATAATGCAATTCTGATATCAGTTGACATCGCCATTTTAGGTACATACGATGTAGTCTGCCACCCCTTCATTTTTTCGTCCATGAAAGCTGCATTCCATTTTGAAAAGGAAACATGATTGTTGTCACAGATAAACCACATTTCTTGCATAAGAGATGTCAGTTTTAAAATTGTCAAACAATGTGGGTATTGAGATAGACAGGAGAAGGGGGGAGTAATACTGTTCAATCAATCGCCATTACAAAGATCAAATATTGAAAAGTAATTACATAATTATCACCGCAACAAATTGGCATTATTTCAACCATGTCAACTATGTACTCATCAACTAAGCATAACTATTGCATACACTGAATATGTACTTCATTAACCAAGTACAGCGGATTTCATAATACCGTTCAGCGGCTCTGTTTGATTCACTCATGCATAAACCAATAAGAAACAACAAGTGCTGCACTTTAAGATAGCAAGATTGAATGAATACAGTTTCTTGCAACATTTTGTCTAAAATGAAATGAACTGAGGTGCATGCAGACATCAAATGCAGACATCAAAACATTGGCGCCCACGTTTCTGTATCTTGTTGCAATATTTTGGTTGAAATCATTGATTTCATTCACTCAGACTAAATGTAGCAATAAATCACAATCTTGCTATTAAAAGTGTAGCATGTACAGTTTCCTATTGATTGATTGGTTGTTGGTTGTATCAAGCATAGCCGCTGAACTGTATTTTGAAAGCCGCTGTATAGCTATTACATACACTGATGTACCTAGAGCATAATCTAACAAGTATAACCATCATCGTGCAAACTGTCAGAAGGCGATGGAATGTATCTGAAATAATCATGAATATCTTGAACTGAAATATTGGATTCCTTGTGTGCATGTCAATTATTAGTACCAGTACCGTTCATTTTTTAGTTCACTTTGTTGTTTTGTTCCGTTAAGTTGGACAAATACAGAACAAATTCATTAAAAAGTAGTACCGACTTCCCACTATTAACGCGATACAATCACACAAACCCTGCGTGTGAATTGACGTGAAGTCGAATGAACAGCAATTCGCTACTGATTGCGCACCGGGTGCCATATGCGTTCAAGTGTAGTGAAGTCAGGGTTGAATAATAACGAAACACCATCAATTCTATGTTAGTGAAATATTCTTCTTTACACTAATCAACCCATACGTGGTCACATGACTACAATTATGGAAAAACCCGAACGCACTTTTTACGAATTTAACTACTTTTAATTATAACACTGAAATAATTGACGTGTTTTTCTTTCAAAGATCAAAGAAAGAAACGTGTAAAGAAAATACAGGGAAATAAATAGTTTGTCGAGAAAGATTTTGGCGGGAAATATAAATATATTAATTATGGACAAAAACTGCTTAAATTTCCGAATATACTCACACCAAATAGGCTGTATTTCAAGGAAAGTGAAAGTTTGAAATATATGGTAAGGACCAAGAGACAACAATACAAAATGCCAGCGTTTAATAGTACACGATGTGCAAGCTGGGTGTTGTGTATGATAAAGTCTGAGTAAACGTTGACATTGTTGTCCTCGTATGGGACAAGAAACGCCCATTAGACCAATTTAAGTGCATGAATTAGAATTTGTTAAATTTAGCGATTTGGTACACGCCATTCATTGATATATCCAGAATATTAACATTGTTGTGGGGTGTGCAAATTTGTAAATTTATAATTTTTAATGAATTAATGAAGACTGGATCAAAGAATGTTAATTAAAGCTCGTGAACTTAAACATTACTGCTTGAATGGACTTTTAATTACTAATTAAAATAAATTGATTTGTTTAATTAAGTACAATTGTTGTTTCCTTATTTCAGTTACTTGCAATTGAACTTGAATTTCACCTTCCTATCAACACACGCGCAATATATTATTATTACCCATCTGTTAAAAACATATTTTACATTTTTAGGTAAAAGGGTAAAGGGAGAACGGAAAATAGCAAAGCCAGTCCAGTCTGTCTCCTAGGATACTGACAGTGCAACATTTGTACAATTGAAAGTGATATCTATCTATCTATCTATCTATCTATCTATCTATCTATCTATCTATCTATCTATCTATCTATCTATCTATCTATCTATCTATCTATCTATCTATCTATCTATCTATCTAATTTTAGATATGGACAGTACTTAATATATATATATATATATATATATATATATATATATATATATATATATATATATATATATATATATATATATATATATACAGAGCTACATAACAAATGAAAGAGATATATTTCTATATATTCATATCTTCATATTAGTATTAGCAAGTATTATGTTAAAAGTACATACTCAGTAAACTCCCAATTGCTTCAACCACTTTTTGTCAGTTGTTGGTCGATGACCCCGTTAGTAGTCACCCGTCACCTGACCTGTAATTATGTGTTTGCATTGGAACTTTGACCGCAGTTACTGACATTGTCACAAGCCGCACACACTATTACTATGTTAAAATAACCATGGGCGATAACTTGACGTTATCTTTTCATTTATTACTTCTTTTCATAGTTCAGTGCCGATCACAAGGTATGTATGATGTGTTGGTTATGTCGTTCTGTGATTATTTCGTAACGTATGACCATAAATGCAATGTTTACATTTTGTGAACTTTGAACACGAGTTAAACGTATTTTGTACGGTGTCTAGAGACAATAATGATTGCTTTGAAATATATCCACATTCATTCGATGTTGTTAAACTTTACATTACTTTGTATCATCATGTATTCACAGTAAGATACAAGTTCAAGAATCAAGTCTGTAAAATATGTTGATAACCTGAAATGTAATCGTGACGTAGTAGTCTTCAATATGCAAATTTACTTTCATTAGAGACTGCCAAGATCTCACGAAACGTCGACGATCTGTAGTAATGTTTCTGTAGTAATACTTCCCTCTTTGGGAATTCTATGCCTTAAGTCTTCTTGAAATATATACCAGTACTTAGAACCATCAGAGTCAACATTCTGTAATTGATAATAAAACGCTTCTGTTGCCTAGGAGATGACAACATGCCAATGATTTTAGTGATGACACTTTCTCGTAATAATTGGTATCATGTATCAATAAGTCATTTGACGTTAAATTGTTAATTGCTGTTGTTGAACAATGTCATGCTGATTTCTATTTAAAGTAAGTCTAAAAATTCGATCAATTACAGATTGGAGTTACCATGGAAACACAGGTAAGGCACCAACAATCAGCAATTAGATGTATATGTGTATGTCTCATGCTTGGGTCACAGTTCGCCATAGATGAGGTCATTGACAGCAGTGTCATTCAAAAGTCAAATGTCACTCCTTTTTTAGAGTCAATAAAAGACACTAAAATCATATTTACCTAGTACTATTTTTACAATTTCGTTGCACAACCACAATCTTATCAGGTTTTCACATTAGTGTTATCTTATCAGTTAAAGGCCAGGGTTTCCATCCCAGGTTCTCACATTAGTGTAATCTTATCAGTTAAAGGCCAGGGTTTCCATCCCTGGTTCTCACATTAGTGTTATCTTATCAGTTAAAGGCCAGGGTTTCAATCTCAGGTTCTCATATTAGTGTTATCTTATTAGTTAAAGGCCAGGGTTTCCATCCCTGGTTCTCACATTAGTGTTATCTTATCAGTTAAAGGCCAGGGTTTAAATCTCAGGTTCTCATATAAGTGTTATCTTATCAGTTAAAGGCCAGGGTTTCAATACCAGGTTCTCACATTAGTGTTATCTTATCAGTTAAAGGCCAGGGTTTCAATACCAGGTTCTCACATTAGTGTTATCTTATCAGTTAAAGGCCAGGGTTTCAATCTCAGGTTCTCATATAAGTGTAATCTTATCAGTTAAAGGCCAGGGTTTCAATACCAGGTTCTCATATAAGTGTAATCTTATCAGTTAAAGGCCAGGGTTTCAATACCAGGTTCTCATATAAGTGTTATCTTATCAGTTAAAGGCCAGGGTTTCAATACCAGGTTCTCATATAAGTGTTATCTTATCAGTTAAAGGCCAGGGTTTCAATACCATGTTCTCTCATTAGTGTTATCTTATCAGTTAAAGGCCAGGGTTTCAATACCAGGTTCTCACGTATCAGTTAAAGGCCTGGGTTTCCATTTCTGGTTCTCACATTAGTGTTATCTTATCAGTTAAAGACCAGGGTTTCAATCCCTGGTTCTAACATTAGTGTTATCTTATCAGTTCAAGGCCAACGATATCATCATGCAGTCATGTTCAACAAATTAATAATACAATTCAAGGCATTTCTCTTCTAAGATGCAACAATCGAATGTTCTTGTTTTACTGCTGCGGGTATAGATCTGGTGACTGACCTTTGAACTTAGATATGCCAAGTACCAGGATGTAAAACATTCTAACGGGCGATACGAGTAAAACTTGGAGGTGTACTGAAAGAGAGCACAGACACTCGAATCTATCTGTATGGCTCTTATTTACCTATACATTTTTTAATCATACAAATTGATTCGAGTGCCTGTGAAAGAAAGAATGTCATTCATTAAAAAAAAATATTCCAGAATAAGTAGATAATTATTGATTGTTAACAACGAAAATGTAATACCTGATGTAAACTGAATGCCTATCGCAAGCTTTTATGGTCAAACAGTTCGATTGTTGTAATATTGAAGTTACCTTTATATAATGGAATCTAGTTTTTGAAGTGACTACGTAGCTTTCGTCCTAAACACTCAGACGTGCGTAGACACGTCGTCAGCAGAATGATGTTATGCAGATTGGTCAGGTGACCTCCTAGTGGAATCACCTGACAGTAGACTATATTGCAAATAGGTGGGAGATGGTATCCACAGTGACGGTTGAGGGACGGCTGATGTTCTCTTATTTCAATCGATTCACGTATTTTCCAGGCCAGTATGACTGTGGATACCATATCTCCAAATTCCTTCCTTCCTTCCTTCCTTTCACAAATTCATACATGGAATAAGTGTGGTCATATTTGAATAAGACTTATTTCTGACATTCTTACATCACTGTGTAGAGTCGATGACACCACCATCGTGGACCGTGTCTTTATTTTCAAATTTAGGTCCAGGTAACTGGCCAACTTTGTTTCCGAATTGTGGTGGCACTAACCAATCACCAATAACTATAGTTAGTGATAATGTTATCACCATGGCAATGGATAATTTAACCTTTGTTGGTTTTGAAGAATCTCCACCTGGGGCGGAGATGATATTGGTTAACGTTGGTACTACAGGTAAGTTATTAGGGGATGTTACCATTCTATTTTATCTATCTATTTATTTCATTTTCACGGATGAACACAGTTTTGATACTATGTAATAAATGATCATGACACTGTCTCGGGAACGAAGTTACAAAACAAAAATATGCCACTTTGCAACGATATCAAAGACTTACTTGCGAAGGTTCAGTGACAACACATTAATTATATACTTGTTCAAATGTTATTACAAAAATGACACCTTTGTCACC
>NC_135566.1:11702500-11715000 GCF_964340395.1 Glandiceps talaboti
CATATTATAAAACAGTGCTCACAACGGGAAATGTTGAAAAAGAAATATACAATGTAGTTGTAAATTTTAACTATAAAATTTCTCTAAATTCTTTTTGTTCAAAAAAAAGTATTATTGGTTTATCTCCATCCTCCGTAGTTCGTTCAACTACTAGTGTTATACTTTTCATATATCTTGTGATCTTTCATCAGTGATAGTTTGGACTATACACTGTACCTTTATTGGCAACGTGAAATGAATAAAATGAACAATACACACAATATGTTTATCACGACATCGCGACCAGTATATCATGACATTTTCATTTTCGTCAAGTGGGCATCGTTATGCGCCTCTTGTATTTTTTTAAATATTTTATCAGTGATAGTTTGGACTATACACTGTACCTTTATTGGCAACGTGACATGAATTAAATGAACAATACACACAATATGTTTATCACGACATCGCGACCAGTATATCATGACATTTTCATTTTCGTCAAGTGGGCATCGTTATGCGCAGACAGCGCCTCTTGTATTTTTTTTATATTTTAAAACCTGTGCTAGGCAATAACTAATATCCCTATCATTCTTAACGGTTATACCGGACTGAAATAAACTTATTGCATTATTCCTAACTTTAATGTCGCGATGGTCCGAAATGTAGCTATATAATGGCCAGTCGGTTTGGAATCTACATGTTGCAGGTTCTAGCCTCGTACGTGTAGCTGTCTTTTGTTTCTGAATGGCTAAAGTCCTTGGGCAAGACTTGAACCACGATATATTGTGCCTCAGTCAACCCAGCTGTATGATTTAGGAGCTGGTAGGATAGAAGTTGCAATGTGAATGCTTTAATCCTATGCGTTTACAGACGCTACAATGTATTGTATGCTCCCCGCAGGGTTGGGGAAGTATAAATGGCCGCTGTGTTGTTATAGGTCCGTGCCGGGAGTAATAATTTTAAAACGCTTTGAGCAGAGTGTGAGAATTCGAAAACTCTATGAGAAAAATAACAATATCAGTCAACATTGTTAGAGAATTTAATGAATGTTACTTTGATATTTCGCTTGTAAATTTTTTAGTTTCTCTTGCTGGGTACGGACAAAGTTCTTTGTTGGCGTCTATCTCAAATGATTTTATCGACCTGTTAATAGTAACAGAAAATAAGTTAACTGAAGATAAAACACATGGATGAGATAATAGCGAAACAACACAGGTGTTACCTAGTGTATCAAGATTATAAAATACAGTCTGGCATAAAATGATCATGAATTTATACCCATACGTAGACAATTAATAATCATGGCTGCATTTATTCTTAGGGACTTGACACAAATTGCAGGCGAGTAGGATCACATCACATCACATCACATCACATCACATCATATTACATCATATCACATTCCCATTACATGATATCACATCACATCACACCACACCACATCACATCACATCACATCACATCACAGCACAACATATCACAACATATCACATCATATCGAAATCACATCGCATTGCATCATATCGCATATCTCTTAAACCACATCACATTATACAGCATCATATCACACCACACCACACTACACTACACTACACTACACCAAGACATCAAATCGTATCACATCGCTCTACATCACATTACAGCACACCACACCACATCACACCACATACAACTCACAGCATCGAATCTAACACAATACACACATTATATCACATCGCACCACACCATATCTCGTCACATCACATTACATTACATCACATCACATCACATCACATCACATCACGTCACGTCACGTCACATTACATTACATTACATCACATCACATTACACCACACCACTCCACTCCACTCCACTCCACACCACACCACACCACACCACACCACACCACTCCACTCCACTCCACTCCACCCCACGAATCACATTCTGTCGCGTCAAGTCTCTTCACGTCACGCCACGGTACATGAACACAATTTAGCATCGCTTATACATTAATGACAATACAGACGTAAACGATCACTAACTTGTCGAGTTAAAACATCCCACTGGGTCCGTACATGTATTGTTTATTGATAAATAAAACAGATGGAAAGCCTTTAGGGTATTCTATTTATATCCTAATTCATATTTGAGTACTTCGTGATCGTCTTTGCGTTAACAGCAGACTTTGTGTTCGTTGTTTCATACGTGTATTTTATACCATTTTTTTAAAACATTCAAATGTTTGTACAAAAAGGAAACTATAGACATACATGTATGTATGTATGTATGTATGTATGTATGTATGTATGTATGTATGTATGTATGTATGTATGTATGTATGTAAAGATAACTGACCCAGGCTTATATTGTGATGTGATTCGTCCAGTCACCCGCATGCCACCGGCAACTTCCATTGTTCTCTCAAACTATTCCCACGGTATTTTGTATGTGTCTATTGACATCACCCTTGGTTTAGTTTGTGCTAGGAGTAATTATGGTGTGCGCAAAATGAACAGTATTGAAGTTAACGGTAGAGTGAAACGCCCTCATTCATAATTCGTCATGAACCTTCTATATAACCATTCTAACAATACGAGTAAAAAAATTCAGGTGTCGCAAAACGTTATACACATCGGCTGAAACCGTTGGCACACGACTTGGATTGATATTGACATCTCCAGAATGCAATCTAACACGGTTCTACAATGGTCACAAGTTCTACCGTGGAGTAATTATACTGACATACTTGCTCCAAGGTTCTACCAACCCTGTCATACATTGCCGATCGTATCATGGTCTATATTTAGCTGGTTCCGTGTGTTTTAGAAATGATGGGATATGTCAGTTTCACAACGTAATGTTCCTGAGTGATATTTGGTGTGTATAATGAGTGACCCTTTACAACGTTATGTACATATCCGCTTTGCTACATTCAGACACAACTTAGATTTTATCATGAGTAAAATATAAACGTAAGCCGTCCTTATTATGAACGGTTTGTAAAAAAATATTATTATTATATTCGTGACTCGGTGACGTGACCTTTGATATTTGGGTTAGTTAAATATGTGAAATGTTTGTTAATGAAAGTTGTTACGTAAGCTTGGTTGTTTTTTTTGTGCTGAATGAGAAAGTCATTGGTGCGAAACCATAAACAGAGAGGTGGAGATCGATCCGGCATTCACCCTACGATTATTACGCACTGGCACTATTATACAAATGAATGTTCCACTATTCGCCGTAGATAGCCTGTTCTATGCTGTGTCCCGGTTCTATTCAAGTGACTTGGTGCAAGTTTCAGACATGACAGCGACACCCCCCTGTTAACGGTACAATAGAAACTGCAAACGTCAGACGCTGAGCTTTACACGCGAGCTGAGTATACACATACTAAGCCGTAAACCAGGTCATTCGTTACTACGAGTACTACCAGAACACTGCTGAATCACTACAGTCTTAATATTCCGGCAACACTCGTACAGTTTACTACTCTATCTGGCCTTGTCACTGCCGTACTAAATATCTATACCGATTTCACTGTAGAAGACACCGGTTGATAAAAAAACATCTTGCAAAGCATGGCTGGTAAGTAATACCATACATACTATCGCTGCTGTCAGAAATGTGACTTTTAACATGGGAGAGACGAACATGTTTTGCTTTCTCGCAGATCTCGTGCTTTACATGTATAACTTCAAGACCGTTAGAAGATTAGAACTGTATATTAAATACTAGACATTTCATAAAGTCATATCGGCCTATAAGTCCACTACGTACACTCGCTCCGAACATTTCCTGCGAGTCCAAGGCTGATGTGATCGTCAAAATAGACGCTTTAATATCGTCACGTGAACTTAACAACAACACAAAACGTCCGTAGTTATGGCGTATCTTGATGTATGCAATGCTCACAACAAATCGATTGATGTAATTGTAACGAGAACCTTTAAAGTATCCTTCATCTACCTATGTCTCTAATTAAATGTAACTAGAGGTAACATGTGTATGACCTTCTCTCTGGTACAGTCTGAGCGTATTCACGCGGAATTCTTTCGCAATGGGAGCTGCGTCGAGATTAAAACTACCACAGACACATTGAAGTAACGGATCCGCTTACAGTAGTGTTTATATACTCGGTGCCGTAACATGCAATGTGATTTTATCAAAAACGACCAAGAGGTCTCGAGAAATATTTGGACCGTACACGGTACAGAAAGAAAATCGTGTATTAGATATGACTGATTGAATCATAGGGATGCGACATCCAGCAAATTAATTTGATTCGAGAGGTTTCCAACCGACAGTAGAATGCGAGTGACGTCCTCAATCAACCTTAGTTTTCCCGTTACTTGAAATTGTTACAACCTTGTATATGCCTCTTACGTCGCCGCCATTCTTACACGCACCTTTTGTGCTTTCTCATTCATGCATATTAACGTGTTGTAGACTCTTTTAAATTCTTTGCCCAAACATTGACAACAGAGGTTAAATGTCAGTTTGTTTTATCTTTCAAAAAAACACCTCTGTGATAAAAGGAAAGTGATAAAAAGGTTGAAATGCTTTATCTTGCATAGATTTATAAAGGCCAGGTTTCCAATATTCTACATTAGTGTTATCTTTATGACGCCCTAGGGATTTACACAGGGTTATTATGACCACATTTTCTCGGTATTTCTCTCAACCTCAATTTTAATCTTGATCCGAACTTGGCCAGAGTTTCAAGACAATTAACATCATATTAAGGGCCAGGGATTCAATTCCGGTGTTTATTTTCATATCAGTCGAGCCATAAGGACAAGATAGATTTTTTTCTGGACCAACTTTTACATCAGCTCTGCCAGGCAACTATTTCTCACCTAGATTTTAAACCTAATCCAAATTGGGCCTGTAAATGTCATTTGCAAAATATTCATCACGGACAAATTTAACTCCCAGCGACAAGCTAAAGCCTTAATCTGTACGTACACCTATATTTATAGTTGTACAAATACCAGCCATGTTTTGGCGTGGGATATATGCCAACGCCTGTTCGCATACCTTTATATTAATGATTAAAGATACTTATGTTAACGTTTTAACTCACTTTATCATAATTCAATGTGTTTCAGAGTCCGTCCCGAGTTATACTCACCATGCACTCACGTTGTTCATTATGCAATATGACAAGCCCAATATGATACAATGATCAGTGCGAGGCAACGAAATTTTTTATGAATAGAAAGCTGTCTACTAAATCTGAGCATAGCAGTAGACGATAATACACGATAAATTTCTTACTTCCAAACATGTCTTCCATATGTGATATTTCTAGAGACTACCTGTGTAATATTCCATGCGCAGTGACAAAGCTAAAACTGATTTGTTCTGTCTTGGATGCACTCAAACGGTGATTGCGGGGTCTAACTTTGCCACGATAAGATCAAAGATTTACTTGATAGTAATACAGTATACACACCCACGCACACGTATGAGCTCACGCACACACGCGCGCGCGCACGGAACAACAGACAGACAGACAGACAGACAGACAGACAGAATACAACGCACACGTATGCGCACACACACATGTACAACATGCATGCACGAACGCACACAAACGACGGAACAACAGACAGACAGACAGACAGACAGACAGACACACAGATAGACAGACTGACAGAACACAACGCACACGTATGAGCACGCACGCACACACACAGGCATACATACAGACAGACAGACAGACAGACAGACAGACAGACAGACAGACAGACAGACAGACAGACAGATGGGCAAATATAATGATAAACAATGTACATGGAAAGTACCTTTGGGAGGAAAGGAGCCATTACATTACGCATTGAAGCCTTTGTGAACTCGAATACATCACAGACAAGAAAGAGATACATGGGGTATGGCCTATACATTTTGTAGCTGTATTAAAGTGTGATGCACATAGAAACACAAAACTAGACTGATAGACTACATACAGCGCTCGTGACATTTTAAACTCAAAGAGGAAAGACGGTCACTGTACAATGCTGACCTCCCTCAATAGCACTCACTCACTCACTCACTGATTGAATTCGTTACAACCTGCCAACGAATACTATCATTTCACACACCGTGCAAAGTGATTAATCTCGAGACAACTACAGCATGTGTCAAATAATACATTGCACCCAAGTCCTTGTACCTTGTACCTTCTAGTCTTCACTTCAAAAATTGGTCCACCAGGGGACTATAACTGGAAGGTTCTGATCAGAGTTCTGACGAGAGTGGTGGTGGGCGTTTAGATGGATATTGTGGGGTGTTGGTTTCTTGTACACGTGTATGTGGGTTTTGAATGTCTCACAAGATTGAATGTCAACAACACGTTTGTGGTAAGCTGTTCCATAGTGTCGTAGCATCCGGAACGAAGGATTGGATGAAGGGGCTGATGTGTAATGGTACATTTCAAGGTGTTTGTTTAGTTTGTTTTAATAATTTACTCTCGTGCAATTATTTCTGCTTATTGCTACACTAACATATGATATGTCATACCCAATTTTAACGGTAAGTTTGACGTGTAACTTCTCGCTAAATTAGAGCAACAGATTTATGTCAGTGGTTAATAATCTAGCACTGTGTAAAGGTTGTCAATAGAACAGACTATTGCAGGTATTGAATTAATCAACACCAGCATGTCGATCTTGAAATCTGATTGTAAAAGATGTCTAAATTCGGATGACATGCCAAACAGGTGTGCCCTCATGGTGTGAACACTGATGTGGGGACATCTTGGCAAGCACACAAAATGCATGTTTACATTTATCTCTGAAATATGTCAATCTAGGCTGACCGTCGTCGACATACACAGACCACGATGCTCTAAATAATCAGAGTGTACATAGTATATAGCCATTTAGTGATGCCTATGTAAATATCCATTGTACTTTATATATAAAACTCTGTCATTCATTTACTGAACATAAGAGTCTAGTAAAACTGTCATTTACTGAACACCGGAGACCAAAACTGTCATTTATTGAACACTGGAGTCTAAAACTGTCATTTACTGAACACTGGAGACTAAAACTGTCATTTTATTAGAGTCTAAAACTGTCATTTACTGAACACTGGAGTCTAAAACTGTCATTTACTAAACACTGGAGTCTAAAACTGTCATTTACTGAACACAGTCTAAAACTGTCATTTACTGAACACAGTCTAAAACTGTCATTTACTGAACACTGGAGTCTAAAACTGTCATTTACTGAACACTGGAGTCTAAAACTGTCATTTACTGAACACAGTCTAAAACTGTCATTTACTGAACACTGGAGTCTAAAACTGTCATTTACTGAACACTGGAGACTAAAACTGTCATTTACTGAACACTGGAGTCTAAAACTGTCATTTACTAAACACTAGAGTCTAAAACTGTCATTTACTGAACACTGGAGTCTACAACTGTCATTTACTAAACACTAGAGTCTAAAACTGTCATTTACTGAACACAGTCTAAAACTGTCATTTACTGAACACTGGAGTCTAAAACTGTCATTTACTGAACACAGTCTAAAACTGTCATTTACTGAACACTGGAGTCTAAAACTGTCATTTACTGAACACAGTCTAAAACTGTCATTTATTGAACACTGGAGTCTAAAACTGTCATTTACTGAACACTGGAGTCTAAAACTGTCATTTACTGAACACAGTCTAAAACTGTCATTTACTGAACACTACAGTCTAAAACTGTCATTTACTGAACACTGGAGTCTAAAACTGTCATTTACTGAACACAGTCTAAAACTGTCATTTACTGAACACTAGAGTCTAAAACTGTCATTTACTGAACACTGGAGTCTAAAACTGTCATTTACTGAACACTACAGTCTAAAACTGTCATTTACTGAACACAGTCTAAAACTGTCATTTACTGAACACTAGAGTCTAAAACTGTCATTTACTGAACACTGGAGTCTAAAACTGTCATTTACTGAACACAGTCTAAAACTGTCATTTACTGAACACTACAGTCTAAAACTGTCATTTACTGAACACTGGAGTCTAAAACTGTCATTTACTGAACACAGTCTAAAACTGTCATTTACTGAACACTAGAGTCTAAAACTGTCATTTACTGAACACTAGAGTCTAAAACTGTCATTTACTGAACACTGGAGACTAAAACTGTCATTTATTGAACACTGGAGTCTAAAACTGTCATTTACTGAACACTAGAGTCTAAAACTCATTTACTGAACACAGTCTAAAACTGTCATTTACTGAACACTACAGTCTAAAACTGTCATTTACTGAACACTGGAGTCTAAAACTGTCATTTACTGAACACAGTCTAAAACTGTCATTTACTGAACACTGGAGTCTAAAACTGTCATTTACTGAACACAGTCTAAAACTGTCATTTATTGAACACTGGAGTCTAAAACTGTCATTTACTGAACACTGGAGTCTAAAACTGTCATTTACTGAACACAGTCTAAAACTGTCATTTACTGAACACTACAGTCTAAAACTGTCATTTACTGAACACTGGAGTCTAAAACTGTCATTTATTGAATATTACAGTCTAAAACTGTCATTTACTAAACACTAGAGTCTAAAACTGTCATTTACTGAACACTGCAGTCATTTACTTAACAAGAGAGTCTAAACTGCTGTCATTTACTGACCATGAGAGTCTAAATTGCTGTCATTTACCGAACATGAGAGTCAAAACTGCTGTCATTTACTTAACACTGAAGGTGGAATCTAAACTGCTGTCATTTACTGAACATAAAAGTCTAAACTGCTGTCATTTACCGAACATGAGAGTCTAAACTGATGTCATTTACTGAACATTAGAGTCTAAACTGCTGCCATTTACTGAACATTAGAGTCTAAACTGATGTCATTTACTGAACATTAGAGTCTAAACTGATGTCATTTACTGAACATTAGAGTCTAAACTGATGTCATTTACTGAACATTAGAGTCTAAACTGATGTCATTTACTGAACATTAGAGTCTAAACTGCTGCCATTTACTGAACATTAGAGTCTAAACTGATGTCATTTACTGAACATTAGAGTCTAAACTGATGTCATTTACTGAACATTAGAATCTAAACTGCTGTCATTTACTGAACATTAGAGTTTAAACTGCTGCCATTTACTGAACATTAGAGTCTAAAACACATCTTCCGTGCATGATTGCACCAAGAACAAAAAAGGAATTATATTGTGAGTAATGTACATGTCATGGTAATATGTAGCATTCATCATAAGTTCGTATAGTATCATAATACAATCTCATCTCGTAATTTTCCAGAAGCTCCTAGCATGGTCTTTTGTGTATCATTAGATTGTCATTACCTATATATAATGTCTTCAGTTATGGGTAATTTTGGTGGTAAAATTGTACGCCATTATTCTTCAGCACATATTATACTAATGATTTCTACCTTCCTGGGAAAGTGCATGACTCTCTCTCTTTTTCTCCCTGATTTTTGTAAAAACGTATTCGTATCCCAGCGAATATTAAGGTAATCGCCAGTCCCTCCATGACAACATTAATGCGACGTACAAATGTAATGTATTTATTCATTATGTTCTTTCATATCCTCACATTTTTATTCATTCTCCGATGTCGAGTCACATGTACACGTAGCTCCAACCATGCAATTTAATCAAACCAGCTGATTGATAATCACTATAATCATATTCTTTTTACCTATTATCTCACAGCTCACTGGAGTTACAATGTCAATGGGGAGACAGGTATGTGAGGGTTTTTTTCTTTCACATCGATGTAAAAGTCATCGTTTTTGCAGAAAGGAAATTTCATGAAGTGATCTTTTTTTCTGGACAAAAAATCTAAAACATCTGGTTTGATGATATCATTTCATAAGTTTATTAATATATTATTTAGAGGTCACTTTTGTCAACTGGTTATTATTTACTTCCAAAGCGATGGTAAATTTGCATATCACAATGATATTTAAGTTATACTTTGAGATTTTGAAAATATAGACTAAATTTGTGTTTGATGTTACATGTATTTTATTATGATATGTTTGTGTTTGATTTATGTTACATTTCTTCACAAATACATTCTCAAATATATCCACTAGACAAAATTTACCTGAAACATGCTATACGAAATAGCCAGCTTTATACCCAATGAAATTGACAAGCAACAAACAGCCAGTGACAACAAAGATGACAATTCTCATTAGGAATATGGAATCTTGAAAAGAAATATAATTTATTGGTAAAAAATGAGCAAACTAAGCCAAATATTAGAATTGTGTCACATTTGTATGCGAAAACCAGAAATGACACGTCTGATGTTACCGATAATGAAATTTACTCAGTTTGCACCAATATCACTCTGCTTTGCCTGTCAACACCAATATCCGCATGCAATAAACGAGTTGTCTGTAAAAAATGAACTGATAGTGTTCTTAGTGCCTCTAGCTACAGAATGACAGCTGTTAACTCTTTCTATAAATAGAAGAATATATCACAGATCTAGATAAGTTTTGGGTTGTTGGGTTTTTTTTTGAAAGAATACAATGCTAACATCCAACACTTTTAACACCAAGTATTTAAGTGTTATACAATTTTTAACGATCAACTAAGAAATTTAGTGTCCTTCAAAACGTGCGAAACTCATGAAAATTCCACTTTTTTGGAATCAATGTCAATTACCTTAATGTTGATATCAATACAACCTGTATATCAAACATTAGCTAGGGCATACACATGTGTCAGTGTATGACAGTCTGTTTTAGGATGTTCTATCTTCTATCTGGCTGGCTGTCTGTCATTAGATTCGATTAGTTTCTTCTACTAAATCAACAAAATCGTAAGAACAGTTACACGAATTAACTACTGGTTCAAATATAATTGCAATGAATTACTCGGATAACCCACAATTTTAGAGACATGTTTCCAGTGGGATCTATCTCAGACCATGGTCCATGCTGTGATTCAAGATTGTGTGTTGCTTTCATGGCCTTGCAATCCGCAGGCTTATATGAATTGTTTCCTACCAAGAATATAACATACTTTTTTTCCCACTATTTAGGTCCGAGTCATTGGGGAGAACAGTACGAGACTGCGAACGGTAGTCACCAATCACCTATCGACATTGATACCAGTAAAGCCAAGACAGTTGGTATTGGTGAATTTACTTTAACTGGTTTTGACGATTCTCCCAGTGGTTCTGAACTGACTTTGACAAACAATGGTCATTCAGGTAAACACACGTTTTACTGAAACAATTATTGATTGTTTGCAGCGTACCACTAACATGCGAACATCCTTGGAGTTCTTGTCAATTTCTCCTTGGATATATTGTTATTCTGCATTTCAACATCTTGGGACAAGCCTTGGGGGGATCAAAGAACAATATCTTGAATTCGTAATTAATGTGTTTCAGTTCAGACATGACGCTGTTTATACTTGTCACCAAATACCTAGTTTGGGAAACGAGTATCTCCAGTGATTCACAGTGGTGTCAAGACTGGTGTTAATATCGTATATCTTGAGATGTTTAATATTCAAGTGTTAAGCGTATTTTGTTCTATGTTCTTGGGTGCGCTCATAATATAAATGACCTATTGTTATCTTAGGACGCTCAACTATGCGTGACCTCAGACAACTTCTGAGCCCAAACCAAATGTTCCAAATCTCTGAAGCTTTGGTCATTACAGTGTTGTCATTATTCGACATGTTAAACTGTAATCCAAAATTACTAGCAGAGATGCATAAATTCTATCACCCCCCCCCCCCGTATCTCTCTCTCTCTCTCTCTCTCTCTCTCTCTCTCTCTCTCTCTCTCTCTCTCTCTCTCTCTCTCTCTCTCTCTCTCTCTCTCGCTCTCTCTCTCTCCACTGAATGTATGATAACGACTAACTAATTTTAACACCCCACTCACACTGAGGCGGGATTGTCTAATGTTACTAAGCTGTCCTTCTTCGATATGTATAATTATGTATACGTTGACGTGTGGATATCAATATCAAGCGAAATATATCTATCTGTTTTCTACTCGAAGGTTAAATCAGTATTACACCGAGTTTACTCTCTTAGGAAATTGATAGGTTGACATTTTATCTAGAACGACAGATGTGTAAACCTACACAGACCAAAATAATCCATTGTATTATTTGTGGTGGTACCATCCTGTTAAACCTTGTGATGAATAAGATAACAGAATTGAAATTCGTCCAATACAGATTTGCATATTGCAGTTCTCATTTTTGAATCGGTAAAAGCGAACTAATTGCCTGTGGATAAAATACAATTTCTTCCAAATCACCAGGGAATATTACTGCATGTGGATATAATTGCTTTAATATTCCATTGCGCTAACGGTTCAGCTGTATTAAATTGTAACGGTACGTTTGATCAGACTGATAGAATTATACCTATTCGGAAGTCGATTACGTCACGAGGCTGTCGCAGGAATAACCTTCCAGCTATATGTGTGCGAATTGGTAGCCCGGATGTGCGGTGTGTTCTGTCTGTTGACAATAGACCATTCTCGCAAACCAGAGTTATAAT